>NC_038048.1:1091932-1306932 GCF_002211085.1 Panicum hallii | reverse complement strand
GTGTGTCCCCCCTTAATAAATGAAATGAAATGCCCATCCATTTGCATGCTGGCCACCTAAAAACCTCATGCCTGCCTGCCTGCATCCATCAGTGAAGGCAGTGGCATTGGACTTGAGCAGCAGGCATGAATTTGATGCCTCATGCCTGGACCTACTGCAACCCAATCTCTGGGAATCATTTCCTTTTCCTTTTGATTTTTCCTTTGTGATCTGCTTTACATTTGGGCACCAGAAATCCTCCCCACCATCAGCATTAGATATTTGTTTAGTTTTGTGTTGGCCCCATTAAAGCAGATCTGGCCAATCACTGAAAACACAGAGTTACAAAAGACAAGGTTGCAACCGACAGCAATCTCATCTACAATACTGCTTTCTCCATCTCTCCTATTCGATTTAAATCCAAGCAATCATATCTGCGGTTTTTTAAAATTTTTGAAAAGAGGTGCAAATGATCATTAACCTTTGAGCTTTAGTTTAATCATTTTCTTAATGGCATTCATCTTTAATTCTAGCAAGTAACCAATGAGCAAGTGTCCAGTCTCGTCAAAATACCCTAGTGTTAACACATCATACCCAAAATGAGACGGCATGATTTAGGATGATGCAACTTAGGTAGGAACATGTCGTTATCTCTTTCAAATCCTGTCAGATCAAATGAAAAAAAGGACAAACCCACTCGCAAAACAATGAACAAAAAGATAAGTGCTATCACAGTTGGAATCGAGCCAACAATAGCTCCAGTACTTATGTATGGTTTTCCCTGACTAGGATGCCACTCCAGATTGGACCATCCATATAAAAGCTGGAGCAGGTACATTTGGTACTTAAATCCTCTGGCGTCCGTTTAACAGGAAACAGAATGTGTATCAACGCTGAAGTAGCCGATCCTATCAAGATGATGGTGAATATCAAACAGTAACCATCAAATGTCATGGCTTCTCAACCAAATAGATGTTACTAAGCATGTTACAATATGAGGACCAAACTGAGGAAAACTGATATGGTCCTCGACACACAATGGTTAAAATGACTAACAGGAATTTGAGGCACGATGCCTTGCATAGGCAGACACTTCCCTCACCTCTCGAAAAGCATAACCATCTCGCAGTGCGAGGTGTGAGGAAACAGATCCACTGCCATCGCCCTCTTGGGGATAAAAGGCTCAGAGTTTGGCATGGACTTCGTCCGCTGCCTAGCAAGACCAGCAGCACTCATAGATCGCCATCCTCGGTTGCCTTTGTTCTTTTCTTGTTTCTCAGATGTTGGGGTGCACAGCTCGATCGCATTGGCGACTAGGCTATCTGGATTGCAGGAAATGTACCTGCCATAGAAGAAAAGAAGAAAAGCAGTGAATTTCAGAACTGTTGTATATTCGACTAAGATAATGTAGCAGAATGCAGGTACGTGGAATACGTACACTAGACGTCGAATGAGTGGATGAGTCCTCAATGCCTTGATCACCTATAGAGAGAGATACTAGGACGTGAGTATATAACAAACATAAAACAAGTACAACTGCTCACCAGACTTTAGTCAGATAACGGGTGCTAGGTATTAACATGAAAATATTTGACAAATAACAAGATCCATTCTTTGAACTATCAAGGAATAACGTTAAGGCATATGGAGGACGAGGAATACACTAAGATAGCCAGGCGGCCAGGCCTATGATTAACTATGATTAAATACAAGGGGTAATTCACAGCACATTTAAACTCTAGTAGCAGGGGAGAAAAGAAAGCAGATTTTTCAGTAATTAACTATTACAGTCCTTTCAGCAAAATGTTAAAATTTACTTACAGTAGGGTGAAGGCCAACACGTGGAGGGTCCACAATGGCAACAACATTTCTGAACTGACATGCACTAGCAGCAAGCACATTGTTGTTTGGAATCGAAGAACTATCCTGGCATGTCTTGCCATGATCCAAACTATCAGCTGATGTTGCATCAGTGGGCTCATCATTGATCAATGATGCTTCCCCACAATTTTGTTCACCAGCAGCCTCATTGTGCTCATCAGGATTGGAATCAGCCTCTTTGTTAACCCTATACACTGAATCTCCCTTTATATCCTCATCACCAAAACAAGTGGGAAGATCAACTGATCTGTCTCGAGGCTGCTCATTTTCACCATTGTCGTTTTTCTCCATTGAACTGTCCATATTTTCACCATCATTCTCTGGGCAATTCATTGTATCCTCATTTTTGCTTGTATCATTGATTACCGAATTACTTTGAGAAGCTGCAATGTGTTGCTGTGGTGAACCAAGATATTCTGTGAGAAGGGACCCAATCACATCTTCAGCCTGTTTAATCCAAAAATATGAACTCAAATTAGATTATTTAAGCAAAGGTCAATGGAACTGAAAAGAATGATATGACAGTAGTTGATAATTAGAGAAGTGCTGTAAATTTCATGTACGGAATATGAGCCTCACCTTGCCACAGACAAAGCGGCAATTTTTTATGTCATTAATAAGAGCATTTCTGTGAGCATCTGAAACCGCCGATTCATTCATTTCAATCCCAACAACCTGTCACAATTAGTAACTAGATTTGAAAAAGATTCTTCCAAAGAAAATAGAGTCCTCTAACAAGACTCTACATAAGTTAATAAGAGCTCAGGTCTGGCCGTGTGTTACACTAGATAACAAGACTGATCGCTTAGAAACACATAAATTGTGGAAAAGAAATTACCATTCCAACACGATGTGCTAAGGTCAGACCAATAGTTCCAGTCCCACAACATACGTCAAAAAGTAATGTGTCCGAATTGAGATTGGCCCAATCACCAGCAAGGGTATACAGTCTTTCTGCAGCAAGAGTATTAACCTGCATAATCGTATGTCATTACTATATTTAACCACAGAAGTAGATTGGCAAAGTAACTTGCTATTTCAGCTACAGACCTGGAAAAAAGCTGTCGGTGATATGGAGAACTTTAAATTGCTGATGTGATCATGGATTCTCGTTTTATCTTCTGCTCCGCCTTCCAACTGATTTCCCTTTGGCATCAATAGTGGGATCAATGGACAGTCAGCAGGCGCAGCATTTGATATTCCTTTATGATCCTGCATGAATAAGTAGATTCCATTATTCTTCAAATATTTCAAGAACAACAAAGACAGACAACTTATCAATATAAGCTGCAAGAAACATCCACAAGGGATTGTTTGATCTTTATCAAAAGAATATCTCGTGAACTCAATTACAGGTCCTAACAACCTCAAATCTGGTTTGGTTAGGAAAGATGAAACCAAGATAAGAAGAAACATCAAATTTTAGCCAACACTCGATATCATGAGTTTTATGACAAGCCAACCCTTGTTTTTCATGAAATCAGTTTCCAATCTAGATTTCTCTACTGTTGAACTACTCATCCAAACAAAATAAAAACTTCTCCAACAAAATAATAAATAAAAAATCACTTTCCCTAAAAACAATATAAAAACCTATTTTCAAATAATCTTATTGCTAAATCTTTTTTTGCTAAATCCTATTTTTTATAAATCTTATTGACAGATTAACATGATCCAAACAACCACTAAAAACAAATGAATAATGGACTCAGTGTTAGGAAGGAACATATAAATTAGCAGCAGCCTTAAGTACTCCCAGAAAAATGTTAAGCAAGATTTCAGACTACCACGACAAAGTAAGTGATTAAAAATATATGCACCTTTTACTGGATAGCATACACTACGCTTCACATGGAAAAAATCCTATCCACTATCCAGATTGCATAAAATGCACAAAGGAAAAAATGCACAAAAATCATAGCTCTGAAGCTGGGAAAACATTACTTGCACTACAATAGTTGTTACTGGCAAGGGAGGTGAGCACGTTGTGGCGCCTTGTATCAAGGCAGCGGACAGCTTGTCAAACTCTTCTTTCATTAGAGCCTCATCAACATCTGTTGAACACACCTGAAAGTATAGGCAAAGTTTGATAGTGTGTCAGTGGTCAGCCACTAGGAATCTTTATAGCCATTGAAGTGATACTATAAGTGCATTTTTGCTCCAAACAACCTGCACAATAAGCATGACTTCTGATATTTGTGATTCCCCATTCTGTAAAACAACAGCTTCCGCTGGACACCTTCCCTCGCGAACCTGATAACAATCCCAGACTAAAGTGTTAAATCTAGAGTACTCCTAATTATATATCCAATACAAATATAAATAGAAGCATCTCACTAGGGTTTAAAAGTTAGAGAGCATACTGTGAATTGGCGCCAAAACCCACAGTTATCAACTCGGCTCCACAAAGGCAAGCTTGATGACTGCAGAAAATCTTGGAACATCTGAGCATATTTACAGGAAATTTCTGAGACGTTTGGGCAGTTCACAGGTTCCTCAACAGCAGTCACACCTTCCCTAGAATCATGTTGTACCAGTCATTATTACTGGAATTAAGAGCAGTGAAGAAAATGAGAAAGAGATAAGCCAACCTGAAATTCCCAAGCATAAATCCTACTGTCTTCTTGCCCTCCAAAGAATATCCTACAGAGAACTCACACTTGTTACGGTATCCATCAACAATGGGGGACTCCAAAATGCCTTCGAGCTTGCAAGGAAGACCACCTGAGCAATTGAGCAGGTCATTACTACACAGTAAAAAAAAGTAGAGAACATTTCTCCTAATGAAATGAAATGCAGCTCTCCTTCCTGTTTGAGAAAAAAAAGATAGAGAACAGAAAGCCATTTCCAAGAATCTAAGCACAGGTCATTGCAAAGACCACAATAAATGCATCCTGCTAAGCTGAAAAAGCAAGTTTTGTGTACCCAGTTGTTTCAGAAGTCAGAACAATGAGAAGTGCATGCTCCAAATATTTGAGATTATAATTGCCAAGCATCTCAGATACTGGTGCAAAACAAATTTATACATGTTCCGAGTAAACGAAGTATATTAGATTTCATTTATTTTTCATGAAGAGTTGGAATGCATGCTATCAATGTCCACATTTCACCAAAAGAAAGGCATGGTTGCCACACGTTTTATACTCAAGCACTGCATATCACACGTCTTTGCCTGGAGATTCTAACGCTTTGTCTGCTATTGAAATGATGTATGGAAGCATTGAGGACAGAAGCATTGCTTGGGTGGAACTGTGATAATTAATCTTTACAAGTTTGGATCATGGAATTTTGTAATTTGGAATATAAAGGCAGTGATTTAGTTGTAGAGTCCTCAACATTCAGATGGGCTAATCATCATAGGATAATGCAAAATTGAATAAACAGAAACAACATAGTGGACAATTAGATGTTCCCTCAGCACATACATGTACCTATCTGCATATGATGATTAATACTTGTATATTCACTAGATATTTGCATTAACATGGGTAATATTAAGTAAGCACTAAATTGCATGTCCGTCAACACTACATTTAACTCTTCCGAGGATGGAGATTGTATCAGTTTACTCATAATCCCACGTGGTCTGCCCAGATATGCATTATATTTCTGTCATTCTGCCAAAAAATCCAACAAAAAGCATGCCATAGAATCATGTTTATCCATATAGTTGTCTAAAAGAGTCTGCACGGGATCATCAGAAGTAGACCGATTGCTTATGCATGGCTAAAGCCAAAACAAGCTACAGGTGTAATTATATTTGATGAGAACATGTTACAGTACTAGTTGAGGCATTTCTTTGAAAAAAACAAAGACAACGTAAACTATCCGATCGTGAGGGGAGCTAGATCAGCTCATCGCCCTCCGTTAATAGAGGTTATCTTAATTACTGAGAATAAAATGTACAGATGCAACACAATAAGGTAAGGACATTACCAATTTCCTTTGATTTAAAAATCCAATTAGGAAGGGGAATGGCAGGTGGGCAAGCTTTCCTAGCATTGCGAGTCTATGATACAAGGCAATAACAAAATTGGTTAGTAATTTCTGCAGAAACATAGTAAAGCACTGTTTAAAACAGTATAAGGATATGAAATTGTTCTTACAAGTCTCTTCAATATTTGTGCCATTGAATGTTTTTTGTGTTCTAGCTGATCATTGTAAGGCATAAGGGCAAGGGGAGTAACAGCATCACGAGCACTTTTTTTACTTGATGCAACCACTTCAGATGCAGATGTTTCCCCAGCAGGAGTAGCAGGACTACTACCATTTTCTGTTGCAGTTCCATTAGCAACAGGCCCTTCAGCACGAACTTTCTGATGAGACCTACGATTAGCATCAGATATCTTTATTTCCTTTCCACCAGAAGGATTCTCCTTGAGGACCTAATCAAGTCGAGAGGAAAACGTCAATCTTAATTTCAAAGAAACCTCGACAGGTTGCTAGAATGAACAGACAGATAATTACCTGAACGGCATGTGTTAATTGCTCGACACTTTCAAAAGTCACAAAACCAACTGTCATTCCCTTCTTCTTCTTTGCTGTCGCATACGAGATTCCCTGCAGCAGCATAGTTTTTAAATTGTAGCATTTAGATTGGTGAAATCAGCGTAAAAAAAAGGCTTGACAAATGCAAAGTCATATCCTATCTCTTGGAAGGAAAAAATAAAGGAAATTGGCTACATGACACTCCATATGTGTGGGATTTCTGTGGAACACTGTAAAACCGCCCTCTAGCTCACGGACGCAAGAAATCCTATTTTCCGTTAGATAAACATTGCACCACAACAAATGCCACATACTTGAAGGTTCTGTAGCATATTTGCAAAAGAAATCCTGCCAAGGTACTGAAGTATCAAATTTGCTAGAACTTAATTGACAAATTACAAATATTTTTTGTTCAAAAAACATTAGTTCATGCCTGGTCGTTTCCAAGTGTGTTAAATAAACATGATCCAATTCCATCCCCCCAATGTTCCTAAAATACTCATGGACAATGAACACTCCGATGCCACTGCTAGACAGAATCAACTTTGCTTAGAACTTCAATGTATTAAGCCAATCATTCCAGCCCCAACAGTAATTCAATCTAATGCTATTTCCTAATGCCGGAAAAGCAGAGTAGAGTAACCAAGGAATTTAACACAAAAAGTACGACATGCCTGGTCTTGGAGGAAGGCCTTGAGCCTATCAGCCGTCCACCCCCTGGGTAGGCCGACGAGGCACTTGTCGAGCGACTGCTCATCCACGGTGACCTCCTCCTCGGCCTCCTCCTGGGCCTCCGCGGCGACCTTGCGGAGCTTCTTGGCGCGGTGGGATGTGGGGTCCCAGGTGCCGTCGGCCCTCGGGCGGAGCTCCTCCTCGGTGTGCGCGTAGCGGCAGGACTCCCCGTGGCTGCACCCTTCGGCGCCGGCGCCGCGGCGGCGGAAGTAAGAGCACAGGCTCGTCTTCCACATCGGGTGCCGGCTGCCGCTGGCCGCATCCTCACCGGAGGCGGCGGGTACAGATGGCGCGTCTACGACAGCCGCATCCGGCGATCCTTCCTCCCTCTTGCGCTTCTCTCCGGCGAGTTCGGGCTGCGACGGCGGTGTCGTGGTGTCCTCCATGGCGGCGATGGCGGCGGCTGTGTGCGCGGAGGGTTGCAGAGAGTAGCAGTTTGCAACCGAAGGATTTGTCTTGGGCCTTTTGGTTGGAAAGCAAGTGGGCCGTCGCTTCTTCTATTTTGGGTCTGGATGGAAAACGGCCTGCTTGCTGCGTTCTTGGGCTCCTCCTCTCAAGAAAAGTTATGCTGTATTCTTGGAGTTTTTTTTAAAAGGGATAAAAAAATAATAAAATTCGAAAAGGGGAGCCGGATGGGAAAAATTAGGAAAATGGGTACCTTCCGCCCTTTGATCGGGAGGAAAGGAACCTCCCGCCCACCCATCGGGCGGGAGGTTCGGAAAAAATTTCCAGGAGCCTCTTCGCGAATAAGAAAAATTTCTTATTCGCGAAGAGGTCCCTGAAGCAGGCCTCCCGCCCGACCAGCGGGCGGGAGGTCCCCCGATTGTGATTTTTTTTTATATTCTCTTAGAATTTATGTTTCACAAACTATTTGAAATTCAGACTTTTTTCAAATACAAGATTTATTCGTCATACTCTTATGTATGCATATAAAATTTTAATTTAATTTTACGAAAAAGATTACGGTATCTAAAAGTCGTACGAGATAGTTAAACGATAATGTTTTGCAACGTAGAATTCAAATATTCTGTCTTCAGTCAATGCGGCAAATATTACAAATACACATCCAGGTGTGATACAATCTCAACGCGGCAAATATTACACATGAACAAACAACGTTCAAATAAAATTGCAACTAAATGATGCCTGATGACATACTAGCACTCGATCGGCGACGTCTCCCACTCCTTGATGCAACCGGAGGTCTTCCATCTGTAGCATCACATATAGGGCCAGCTTCAGCAGAACTGGGGCCAGCATCATTGTTTGGACAACGTTTATACATGTGTCCAATCTGATTACATGCACTGCAGCGCTGTATCCTCGGACAAAGCTCTGACTCATCCATATCATTACGAATACGCCGTGTCTGACGGCGCCCTCTCTGGACCCGTGATGATCTTGGGTCTGGAATATATATATATAACAGGATTCGCTGTCTCAGTGAACGATCCAACCAAACAGAACCCATAGATCTCATACTGCCAGGTGCTGGCAATTGTCTCCTTTCTGAAGTAATGGGAAACATATATATCGACAGGATGTCGAATATCCGCACAAGCAGCCATTACATGAGAACAAGGTAAGTGCAGCAACTTGGGCCTCATGTATGAGCAACAACAAGTTCCATCAAACTTGAGAATGCACTCCTTTACAGGAGTTTGACGTCTCATGCCACGTCGCGCCCTATCTTTAGGAGATACCTCAAACTTGAGCTCCTGTGTACCACATTGCCGTACGTGGTGTAGCCGGACGCTTTCTGCTTTCTTAGTCATATATTCTGTTACCATGAATCCAAAATTTCTGTCACAATCTCGCATGAATACCTAATTTTTAGTGAACCGCTCCCTAAAGTAATCGGTACTGTGACACTCAGGTAAATAGTATGGTCACACCCTAGGTTTTTAGTATGTGGTTATGTGTAAAGTGTGGCAAAAGTGTGTTTAAAAATGTTAATGATAAGTAAAGGTGATTGTTTGTATAATTGTATTTAAATCAGGGTCCTTTTGTGCTAAATGGGTGAGCATAGAGGGTAGATTTGGAAAGTATGAGGGTTGTTTTGTAAAAGTTAAAAACTTATGTTTAAAACGCAAAAATAGGTGAAACTACCTTTTGGATGTAAATGTGGTGTAATTTTAAAATAGGATTTATACAAGGTTTAGAGATCTTGCTAAATTTCATTTTGATTGCAAAACTTTAGCTCTTCTGTGGGTGAGCCTTAAAGCAAAGTTGTGTATTTTGAAAAACTACACATTTTTGCTTTTGGGTCCATCTTCATTTGAGCAGTGGTGTGTTCATGCTTTACAGTTAGGCCCCTGAGTTTTCTACTTTTCACAGCTGGGTCCTCTGTCTTCCTCCTCGAGTCCCCGAGCTCCTCTGCCTTCCCTGCCGCGCGCGCGTGCCTTCTGCCGCCGGCCGCCCTCGAGCGCCTCCACCTCCTGCTTCCCTTGTCCACGCGTCGCCTTGCCGTCCCTTCCACCGCCCGTGCCTTTCCCGCTGTCCTCTCCTCCCTTTGCCACGAAGAGCCACCGGAACCGAGCGTCCGCCACGAGACCGAGGAGGTTCGCCGGCGCCGCTCACCGTCTTGCGCCCAGACCCGTGACCTCTCTCCTCCTCTCCTTCTCCTTTCTTCCAGTGGAGTCGTGCCTGCCTTATAAGACCAGACCGGGCTCCCTCCTTCTGCTGTTTCTTCCCCTGTCCTCCTCTCTGCGACCACCAGCACCAAAGCGCCGCCGCTCATCTGTCGCCGGAAATCCTCCCCAACCGCACCACCCCGCTCCGATTCCGCTGGCCCAGAGTTTCCTCACCTCCTCCTCTAGCTCCTCAGCCTCATCCGGATCAGCCTCGAGCCGCCTCTCGCCGGAATCGTGCCCACCCCGAGCCGCCCCTCATCGACGCCGCCCGAGCTCGGCCTCGTCGTCGACAGCACGCACCACCGCCTCTTCGTCCAATCCAAGTATGGAAATCGGCTCCCCACATCCCACTGATGCTCATGCGCGTGGTAAACCCCCGTGTTCGCCGGCCCTTGTGACGCCCTGAAAAATTCACTTAATTAAATCATGCGCAAGAGTGATTCGTAAAAACGGTTCGACGTCAAAACCCTAACCCTAACCGGATTGCTGCCCCGTTCCGCATCGCTCGATGGCTTGTCGCCCACGCGCGACCGCCCGCCGAGATTAGCGCCGGCGCGATTCCTTTCTCGCGCGACACGCGAATCCCGCGCGCGCGTGGCCGACCGGCCGCGGTCGCCGCCGCGACCGGCGCCGACACGCCCCCCTCTCTCTCTCTCTTTCTCTTTCTCTCTCTTTTTCCTTTTTCTTTCCTCTTCCATTTCTTTTCTTTTCTTTTTCCCAATCTCCCTTTCTCTTTTCTCTTTTCTCTTTCCCCTTCTTCTTTTCCTTTCTCCCTCCCTCTTCCTTCTCTCTGCCGCGAGCTGCACGCCGCCCAGGCCGTGGGCCTGCGCTGCCCCGGCAGTGCCGCGCGCACGCGCTCGCTCCGCGTGCCCCGCGTGCCCACGCGCCGCGCGCCGCCCGCGCACGTGCGCGCGCCGCCCGTCGTCAGCCGCGCCGCCCGCCGCTGCTCCCTGCCGCACCCCGCGCGCGCGCCCGCCCTGTGCTCGCACAGCGCCACCCCCCCCCACGTGCCCTCGGCACCTGCACCCCGCCGCCACGCCGCGTCACGACGGCCGCGAGTGGCCAAACGCCATTGATGGCTGCCCGCGACCGCCGCTGGCCGAGCCCACCGCCCCACCGCCTCGGCCACCTATAAAAGGGGCCGAGGGGCATCCCCAGCACCTCACCACCGCCACCCCCGCCCAGACCCTCGCCCCCCCTTGCTCCAGCGCCGCCCCGACGAGCCGCCCTGCTGCCGCCGCCCCTGCTTCCATGGGCACCCCCCCTCGCTGCGTCCCGAGCCAAGGTGAGGCCGGGGATGGAATCCCCGTGCCCCCCTCCCCCTTTTCCCCCACCCCCGGACCGCCGCCATGCCCCGGGCCGCCGCATTAGGCCGGCGCCGAGCTCCCCTCCCCTCTCCTCTGTTTCCTGAAGGGAGGAGGAAGAAGGTGGCCCCTTTTACGCAAAACCCCCTGGCCTCCCCTGTATTTCCCCAAAGAAAACCCCCCCCCCCTTTTAGGAGCACCCCTATCCACCCATTCTTTGCAAAAGAAACCTCGCCCTTTTAATATTTCAAATTGAGCCCTCCAATACACGAACCTAAATACGCATGGCCCTTTTTTTAGCAGGTCCGAGTATTTTTAGGGTTCGCGAAAAGGTCCTTACCCCCTCGGGGTAATTACAAGCGAGCCCGGGACCCCCGTTTAATCCCTGAAACCGTCTTTAACACGTCATTTTATGTGCGAAACGACCTCCGATTGACCCGAAACTTTACCACTCCGTTCCTAGTATAGTTCTAACCACGCCATTAAGAAACCACCCGAAAATATTACCCCTAACTCCGTAACTAAATTATTTCCGATTCAAGCCCAACGATAAAAGCTTTTAGTTCTTTCGCTTGATTGTATGTCTGTTTGTTTGCGTCGTAGGACACGGAGTGAACGAAGAAGTTCCCGACTGCGACCAAGCAACCGAGGACCAGTTCTGCGACCTCGAACCCGAAGGACAGTGCTTCGATCAGGACCTTTCGCAAGGACTTGACGATGGCAAGTTCAATTCCGCCCTTTGATGCATGTTTCTGTCCTAGTTTTTATAAACACAACCCAGAGGCCTGTTTTATAAAATTGCATGGTTTTGTGTGCTGAAAACATGGTAGGATAGCCACCCCTACTTGTGATAACCATACCTTGACCACCTGATTTTGCAAAGAAAGTGTGTGTACGTGTGGGAAGGGATAAAGTGTGGTTTTGAAAAGTGAGTTAGACGGGATGGATGGCATTTCTGTGTCAATTGCCGTTGGTGTGCTCGTACCTGTGTGGTTGAGCGAGGAAGGGAGATATCCATCTTGTCACCCCTAAGGACCGAGTTGATGTGTCATCTCACCTAGCTTCCTGTCGTGCAAACCACTTGACCGTTGTATGGGCAACGGCTTAGCATAAATCCCACTAGTTAGTCTGGTAGCCATCAGGAGAGCTGAGAGCAACGGGTGATCAAGGAGAAGGGATAAGCTCTGTGTGACTTATGCCCCGGTTAAACCTCGGAGATAGGTCGAATGACCCCTTGATGGATCCCGTGGTGGCTAGTCAGGTCTAGCTAAGGTGGGTAATGGCTTTGTTGGGATCTGCACCGACACTAAGGTGATCGTGCTGTGGTACCCCACCTGTGGGTAAAGTTGCACACCTCTGCAGAGTTGAAAATCTATTCGAATAGCCGTGCCCACGGTATTGGGCAAGTTATGGTGTGGTCATATAACTAGTGTTTCTCTCCGGGAATGGTTGAACTGGTGTGAGTCGTTTGGAAAGTGTCCGGCAGTTGTGCCGTGTGCTACGGCGGACGGGGAGTCCGGTAGCAGTTTAAAACCTGGATCCGTGTGGATCAACGCTGTGTGCTCCTTGGTACTGGAAAACTCGTTTTGAAAATGCTTTTAAAACAAACCCCTGCATATAACCGAGTTTTTCCGTAAACGAACCATAACCTTATCCTTGGAATACCTCGTGCATTAAATTCTGTTATACCCCCCCCCCCTCCGTGGGTGTGATTGGACTTGCTGAGTATGTTTGTACTCACCCCTTTCTTACTTTTACAGTGGAAGACCCAGACTACGTCCCCGAAGACAACGAGTAGGGTTTCGTCCTGCACCCAGTCTTGCCTGTGGTTGAGGCCACTGTTGGATTCCGCATGGCGCAAGACTCTGATGATCCTCTTTTCGTAGCTAGTGTAGTAGTGTGGGTTTTAGTTGTAATCCTCGCGATAGTGGCGCTTCACTGCCCATTACCGCGAAGAGTTGTACGGTGATGTACCATCTGATGTAATAAAAGTGTTATCAGCCTCCTGGGACTGATAAATTAACACTTTTAAGTCTCCCTGATGGGGGGGACGCTTCAGCCCTTCGCCGGGAATGGCATTGCGCCGCCACGGCCGCCACACCTCTCCGTCGCCGACCATGTCCCGCGGTTGCCCGTCGAACACCACCCCTCCCAATCCCTTCCTTGGACTCTGTAGGTCATGTCTGGCCAGTTCTCCCCCGCCGGCGAGGACGCGTCAGGACCGAGAAGCCGGCCGGCGTCGGGGCCCGGCAAGGGCTCTTATGCAAATAAAAGACTTAGTCCAAGGGCCCCAATGCAAAGATGCCGAGACCCCTCCCCCCCCCCTTTCTATGTGCTGTTATTTTATGTGTGTGCTTTGCTGCCTTGCAAAATTCATAAAAAATCATAGAAAAATCCAAAAATTGCAAAATTAGTTTTGCCAGAAAGTAGATTTCAAACCCTACAACTTTTGTTTATGAAGTTTGATATGAAACCAAATACTTTTGTACCTATTTTAAATCTAAAATTAAAGGGTATTTGGTGTATAGCTTCTACATTTTAACTTTGCTTCTCATGATTTTTGGCATGTATATTCTGTGAGCTATATGTAACCTTGTGTTAAAATTTCAAACTTATATTTGTTTTATAACTTAACTTCTTTTGAATTTAGGCAATTCAAATTTGAAATGTTAGCTAAGCATGTTCTATAAACCTAATTAGTCTAGATCTTTTTGTTATACTCTAATGTGTTAACTTTTAGTATGTAATTAAGTTTCCAAAACTTTATGATCCTTTTTACTTAAAGTTTTGAATTTAAATTTTAAATTCAAATTCAAATGTTCTAGTTCTTGTTTGCAATAGATTCAGTGATATCCTCATGATTTCTTTTTATTTCATGAACTCTTGTGTGTTGATTTGGTGAATTGCAACATTTGAAACATAAGATCTTAAATTTAAATCTCGTCTTACTTATTTTATTGCATCTCATATAGAATCAACGACGCTTGACGACGGAGATTACGAGTTGGTCTTAGGACAAGACCAAGGGTTTTCTGAAGATTCAACCCAAGCCGTCGAGGAACTAATTGAAGCCCCGAACCAAAGTTCGGAAGCCTCTGACACTCCTGTCCCCAACCCCACTCAAGAAGGCAAGCCCCGGACATGACCCCTACTTTGTCTACGCTGCAAATTATAATGCTTATATCTATCTATGCATTACGTCTAGGAGTTGAAATGAAACCCTAGTTGCATAAAATCTTAGGAATCCAATGTATTGTACCTGAGTCCTTGTCGCTTAAATGCTCTGCTAAATAGGACCGGTAAAAGTCGGGTGATTTCCTGTCACTCACGCGATATAGGAGTTGCTTGTTTACAATTCTGCAACCACTATAAGGATAATGGACAGGGTCATGTGTTGTATCATGACCTGAAGGTTACCCTGTCTGTTTTGTTAAAAGTGGTTAAGGCTGAACCATGTGGTAGTGGTGGCTAAGCGTTTGAAAGTACTAGCCACATACCGCGAAATATGGTAAGCGGTAAGCCTAGTACCCGAGTGGCCCGGCAAATGGAACACGTCTCCACCACTCGATCTTTATTTTATGTTTACATGCACCGACGTGTGGGAGTACGTTCTGCATGGCAGACAGGAATACGGGTTTTGTAGTCGCGCTACAGACGTATATCCTGCACAATTGATGTGCGTACGGTCCTGCAGTCGCTTGTGGTGGCCCTGGTCCATAACCTGGAATATGAGGGAAACGGTTGCTTGGAATGACCTTTGGATGTTCCAGGCGTGTGAGTTAGGTTTACCTTGCAAGGTTTGAATTCGATTCAGAATCGTCCGCCTCTCACGAGGATTGGGACTGTTTATCCCTTTTACCACAGAAAGTAAAAAGTGTAATGGTTGAAATAATCTTGATGGATGATAATATCTATCTTACTTGTTTAGTATAGGTGCTTACCTAGATGGCTAATCAAACTAGAATCTGGAAGCTAAAACTTGAACATAAGTTATACTCTTAGTTGCCTTTCAGCTAAAAACAACCTAGAACCCTAGTAATGCCATCATGAGTCTAGTTACGGGCTAAAGTATACCCAACTCGGGTAAGCCTTGCTGAGTATTAGCATACTCAGACTTGCTAATATCTGTTTCAGGTATGATCTTCGAGAATCCCACGGACAACCCTGTGTGGCCAACGTCCGTTCCTTTTGGCTGGTCCGTGGAGTGGGACCCGTCCCCGGCAGGCAGTGACCCTCCGGAGTGACACCAGGCCTTGGGCTAAGCGTGGTGTCCACCTTTGCGACGTGTGTAGTCGCGTAATCTTTTCTTTCCGCTGTGAGTTTGGACAAGCTGTTCTGCTTGTCAGTTTGAACACGGTTGTATAAGTTTACTTACGCTTAAACCTGGTTTGTAATAATGTTTGATTATCTGTAAATTAAAAGTTGATGAGCTGTCCTGTGATTGTAAACTCACCTTCGTGCGAGGTAAACCTGCTTCGATCCTGTTGAACCGTGGTTGTATCGGGCGGAGACCCGACAGACCAATGGATTGTTCCGTTTGAAGTGCGTTAAGATAATAGCAGTTAATCATTAGCGCACTTGAGCCGGAATAATCCAGGCGGTTCTGCCACAGGTACATCCGCAGACGATGAATTCCACAATTGCAACCAATGGAAGCCCACGGACACCTCGCAGCACCCAATTGTAAACCTCGACGAAGTTGGTGGTCATTATGCCGTACCTTGCACCATCGGTATTATAAAGTAACGCCCACTTCTCCTTGGGTTCATTCTCAATCCATTCAGAAAAGGTTTTCACCGTTGACCCAGACCTTCTGCGAGTACGTGTAGTATCTGTTGGCAAAGGGCACAAAGCCTCTGCTTCATCCTGTGCAGTTATGTTTTTTGATGCGTCCTCAGCTCTTTTCTTTCCGGTCAGTTCATCAAGTTTCTGCCACTGCTTGTTAAATTTTTGCTGATTCATTTCCTTGCATAGCCTCTTGAACATATCCATAAGGTGCTTGTTCTTGAACTGCCTGAAAAAGTTTGCACCGATATGTCTCATGCACCACCTACTGCGAACATCACGCCACTTGGGCGGCTCTCCGGTCTCCACACACCCTTGCTACAAATCTAGTATTGCCCTCAGTATGCCGGCGTGACGATCATGAATCAGGCAGACATCTTCCCTATCCCGAACAACTACAAGCTTAATCCGTTCCAGGAACCAGTACCAACTATCTGTGTTCTCACTCTCAACAAAAGTAAAAGCAACAAGCAGCAATTGATTGTTTCCATCCACTCCAATAGCTGTCAGCATTTGCAATCTATACTTTCCTGTGAGAAAGGTCCCGTTGATGCACAGGAGAGGCCGACAGTGATGGAATGCGTTAATGCATGGACCCAAGCTGAAAAAGACCCGCTGCAATGTGTAGGGCGGACCTTCTCCTCTGTCTAGAGTTTTCAGGTCATAATAGCTTCAGGATTTCTCTGACATAGGACGGCCAGCAATCGAGGAACATTATCATATGCCGCCTCGAACGTACCAAACCTCATCTCCAACACCTTTTGTTTTGCACACCACGCCTTGCTGTACGAGATGGTATACTTGTACTTTTCCTGAATATACCTGATAATAGACTTTGGTTCATATGACAAGTTGTCTACTATCGTTTCGTACATCTCATTTGCGATGTATTGCGACGTGAGGTTGCGATGGGTCATCTGCACCCCAGGCAAATGACAAGTGTGCTGAATGACAATGGAGTATTCCCAATAATCTTTCCATTTACCCTTATAGGCATGCGCCCGCCACGGACAGCCATCCTTCACACATACCACATCGTACTTACGAGATTTGCACCCGACTGTTTTAAACTCTCGCATAAGAGAGAGAGACCAGCACTTAACAGCTTCCTTCACCTCTTCAATTGAGTGGTACCTTGCACCCTGGATAATTTCATTCTTCCTGCAATCCGAAGGCCAGCTAGATTCATCATCTACAACAAGATGACTGAAGTCACTGCTTATCCAATCTTGAGGCACATCATCGTCATCATCAGATGAATCGGCAGTCATTGCTTCGTCCAATTCACATTCTTCGTCTTGCAGCTGTTCAACAATAAAGGGTATGTTTTCCCCCTCATCAGCCACATATTGAGGTGCTGCGGTCCCACCTGCCTCAATGTTTGCCTCCTCAACTTCTTCATCAATATTTTCATCCCCCGGAGCAGCTTCAATGTTTATCAAAGGGTTCTGGTGCACACTGACAAGGAGTACCAGTGGCCATTGCTAATGACTTGCATTTTGCAGATAAGTTAACCAGTCCTCGTTGCTTGCAAGTGGCATCAGCTCCCAGATCAAAGCGTGAGTGGTACGATTTATGATGCATTGAACACTCACAGTGTGTGTCTCCTGATTAATCCTTAATCCCCTCATTAACCAGTTGCATAGGGATTCAAATGTCCTCTCGTGCGGTCTGGTAATTCCTCTGACCGCACAGTTGAATTCACTTAAATCTACCCCATTTGGCCCATAAATCACATTTCCTTCTCCGTAATATATACTGAAAATACCCTTCTCAGAAGACATATCTGAAAATACCGCACAGTTGAATAAACTAGTTATACTACATATTAATACACAACGACGACCCTAAGTTTCAGCGATTCTCAGATTATATTTTACAAATTCTAAACTATTCAGAATATCAATTATACTAAAAACAAATGAAAATACTAAAAACTATTCAAAACATAACTACTCTATGAAATATTTCCTAGATTATAGTTATTTTCAAGTAATTATACGGCTAGAATGAGAATATACCTCCAAATCAACGTGTGAACAGGGTTTTGCCGCTTCCTCTTCTCTCTTCCTCTCCTCTCTTTCTTTTTTTTCTGATTTTTGCTGGATAAAATGAAATTTTTGGGGCAGGTTCGGGCTTATATAGCCCGGGGGGGGGACCTCCCGCCCAACCAAAGGGCGGGATGCCCCTCAGGATAGCATCCCGCCCTTTGGGTGGGCGGGATGCCCCCCAGGCCCCGGCAGGGACCTCTTCGCAAATAAGAAATTTTGCGAAGAGCCCCTCAAGGAACCTCCCGCTCAAAGGGCGGGAGGTACCCATTTTCCTAATTTCTCCCATCTGGCTCCCCTTTTTCAATTTTTTTTTATCCCCTTTTTAAAAAAAACTCGTATTCTTGTGCCATCGCCCATCGGTTCTGCAGAAATATTAGGCAGTTGATGGTCGCAGAAGGTCCATGTACAGCCCATCGCCGCCGAGGCTGTCTGAGTTAGGATTTTAGGGAGGGTGGCTGCCGGCGAGGGGTGGGAGGTGGGAGGAGCGGTCGGTGGTGGGGCTAGGATGGAGATCGAGGCGGCAGTTTTAAGGTTTCGGATTTTCGGATGTGGGGTGGCTTCCATGGCCGACGGCTATAGATGGTTGAAGTCGGGGGCGGCGGCAGTGGTGGAGGTTCGGCCGGCGGCAGAGGCAAAGCGGCGCTCGGCTAGGCAGGGCTGGATCCCCGGCGGGTGGTGGCTGGCGGCGGGCAAGAAGAAGACTGAGGTCGAAGACTGTTAGACCCGGGGCCACGGGACTGTGTACATAACGTAGTTTAAATAGGCTTAAGAGATAAAGCCCGTCTTATCTCTTATTTACCTCATTTATCTCTTATTTATCTCGTATGAATACGAGATAAAGCTAGTCGGTACAGAAGGAATCTACTCGAGTTGTATTTGGTTACGATTACTTATCTGGTATTGGGCTAGGATTCTTGTAACCCTGACCTCCCGGATATATAAGGAGGAGCAGGGACCCATTCAAAACACAACATCAAGACTCAAGGGAATACAAACCACTATACAGGACGTAGGGTATTACGCACCTCACGGCCCGAACCTGTCTAAATCTTATATTCCTTGCACCTTCGAGTTCCTGATCTCAGCGTCTCCTCACCTAAACTTACCACTTTAGGTATACCCCCTCGATGGGTAGCCGGTAAAACACCGACAGCTGGCGCACCAGGTAGGGGGCACAGCGGCGGCGGCTGCCGGCTGGAGTTGTGGACAAGGGGGTGGGGGAGGCGGGAAGCAGAAGATGAGGCGGGGGAGGCTTTTGTGATGCTTTAACTGCCAGTCACGTATATGACTCCTAACAACATCCCACTCTGCCAGTAGAGAATTGGGTGTTTGGAAATATTTTTCCTTAGGGCCTGTTTTCGACCCTCAGAATTGGGTTAAATTGGGATCACTTTCTGGGTTAGTCTATTTGTGGGTGTCCTTAAAAAAGTAGAAGTTCTACTTTCGGGGGCTATTAGGATTCACACGTGTGACTAGCAGTCAAAGTGTTACTGTCATATTTTCCAAAACCGTATATCCAAATCAAAATCCGACTACATCATTGTGTTCCTTACGACGAAATCTTTGAAAAGATCGTACTTGGATGATTTTTTGGAATACTTTTTAACGCGGAACAAAAAATTTTTTTAAAGCTGCAACAATTATTCTAACAATATAAAAATAATGTTCCATCTTGTATGATGGTTCGACTACCAGTGTGACTCCTAATATTTTTGCCTTTCCAGAAGCTGAAACGGTGGCCTATCCCAAATTCTTGGGCTAAGTGGGCTTAAATACGCAGTTGCTAAAGTGCTTTCCAGATGCTGAAACGGTGGCCTATCCCAAATTCTTGGGCTAAGTGGGCTTAAATACGCAGTTGCTAAAGTGCTAAAGCAATTGCGCATTTGTCAACGACATGTCAATGCAACGCATATGTCCGCGCGCTATCTATAACTCCAATAGCAAAACTGACAGCAATGAGGGGTTTGTTATAAAAAAATTTAGTTAATTATTTTGACATCTAAATGATTTTAAATAAAAAATTAAATTAGAAAATTGTACATCTCATCAGAACATAAAATTAATTAAAGCATGTCTCCGCATGGACCCATAATAAAAATAAAAAAATCGAAACAATCTGGAGTTCGTATTATTAAGAACATGGAAGAAGTATCAATGTTGGGTGGATAATAAAGTATTAGTACCGGCTTCTAACAAGTGTCAGCACGGATAGTCTCTAGGGGCATCCTTACGGGTTGAAAGACACTATGAGAACTTACTAGTGCATCACAAAACTTACTTGGCCCAGTATAATACTAAGCTCCAGAAAATAAACCAATTTGATGATGATGATAAGTGCAGCATCGTGTTTTCCATGGCAGCAACGGGTAAATGAGCAGTTGTCATCTCCTCTGTTTTTTTATAGTAACACGCACTTCTATTTTTTATATTTTTCTCATGTACTAGGGCGGAGCTACCTTGTACCATCGGGGTCGCCGGATCCTAATAAATTTTGCAAAACTCAGTATAAAATACTATTCACTACTATATTTGACCCGGTTGTGCCAATAGAGCTGACCCGGGTGACTTGATTGGCTGGCTTCGTCAGCTGAACGTATATTTACTTCCATTATTATGAACATATACAATAAAAGGAAGTTACATATTATATTAGAAATTAAACTGCACAGTACAATACAACGACACAAAAGGTTGGCCTAGGAGTAGATATTAAACAAAGTTAGAAAATAATGGTTTTTGGTGGCCTATACACTTCATCACAGGAACAGAAAGCGACACCTGCCCAACTCACTCACATCCAACCATGCTCAGCCTACTTTTCGTGAAAAAAAAACAATGCTTAGTCTACATCTTTCTCTATCTTTTCTTTTTCTTTTCTATTCGGAATATAGGCTATGTCTCATTTTCACAAAATTTAATTTAACTCGACCTATTATAACGACTATAAAGATAGCAATTAGGAATGGAAAAGCAGATAGTAATTTTAATAAAAAGTGATGACACAACGGCCGTTAGGCTGAGTCCAGTGCATCACCTCACTCTCGTCCTGTCACGTCAGCTCTCGCCCCCACTCTCACCCCACCCCTCCAGTGCAGAGGCTATAGTGTCAGCTCTCACTTCTCTCTCCTCCACGTCAGCTTTTGTTTTCCAGATTTAATTATTTCACTCTTTTTTATTCGCGTACGCAAAATAATTCAATAAACTAATTTTATTCAACTAAAAAAATTACTGATTACATCATAATTAAAAAAGGAAATTACATCGCAATTAAATGGGGTGCAGAGGATTGTAGAGGAGAGAAATGAGCTCAAATAGGGTGTGGAAGGAGTGAAAACTGGGTGTGGTATTTATAGGGGGTTGGAGATAAAATTTGAATTTTTTTGCAATTTTTTTCGAATTTTTTGGAGTTAAAACGGTCAAATAATGGCTAGTTCAACGGATAGTCCGCGTGGACCAATCAAAACGCACCACGTCACGTCCTACCGCCTTCTCTCTCCCTCTCGCCTGCCTCTCGCCTCACTCTCGCCTGGGCTGGGGCGACAGGGGGCGGTATCGCCCCCGTTGGCACCAGCCTTAACGTGCAAATTATGCGGCTGCCCCTCACGTGGTGAGCACTCCGTAGCTGTTCCGCTAAAAGAGATAGGACATTATATATTATCCACCATGGAGCAAATAGAACCCAAAATTGTCAAACACGAGCATGTGGTTGGTTGTTTAACAGCGAGGAGAGGAATTGTTTTTTTTTCCTCCCTTTAGTTGTGTCTTCTGTCTTCTCCCTTGTCCACTTGGGGTTAAAGACCGCGAAAATCTACCGATCTGATCTAGCAAGTATCTAACGGAAACAACAAAAAGATATATGATAAGATAAAATATTGTGGTTTGAGAAAAGAATTTTAGAGGTGTTGTTCTATTTTTTTAAATGTACCAGATATAAGAGATGCCGATTATATTGAAAAGAAGAATTAAACTCTGAATGGTTGGCTAATATGATAAATGAGAAGAAACTATAACCCCGCAACAAGCTCAAAACGCTCCACCACCGTTACAGCACAGTCACAATAACCAAGTTTAAAAAAACAACGTTGGATCTAATACTTCCATATATAATACATTATTTTCAGGATTCTAAGCAATCTTGGCAATAGCAACACTCTACTACGATGAATGGATAAACTAGCAAACAATATCATTTCGAGAGAATGTGTCAATTTAAGGATGGTAGAAGAATTTAAAATGGTTGTCGTCGCACTTGACAAAACTATGCACTATAGGTATTGCAAATACGTCTTTTTGCAAACTATAATAAATATACTACATTTGTATTCTTTTTATGATACAGCAATACATTAGCATGTTACATTGAAGTTTAGCTATAGTTGTAAGACAATTTCATATCTTATTTTTAATTCTGTCATAGAATTTTCTTGATGTGCATTTGTTGCACACAAATAGTTGGCACATTTTACCTGTTTTGATTGAAAGAAAAAATAATGGGCGCCTAACAGTGGTTGGTTTGTTTGACTTGGTTGGAGCAAGAAAGTAAGATATTGGTAGTTGATTAATGGTGGGGGCGGGCCCACATAAAAAAAAATCAAGGTAGGGAGGTTAGCGAAATGGACACGATGAGATTGGGACGGACGGAAGCAGAGGCCGCTTCTCCTTCTCCCCCCTCTCTCGCTTTCTGCCGTCAGTGCTGCTGGCTGAGCACACGAGCAGAGCAAGGGAAGGGAAGTTTTGAGGAGGAGGAAGCAGCGGGTTTGGGTTGACCGGAGCGGAGTGGAGTGACCCCCAACAACCCTCCCACCTCCCCTTTCTTATTGCCACCGCTCCACGTTTCCACCAAACAAGGCAACAAGAAGAGATTGGCAGCGCGGCGAGGGGGAGATCTGCAACCTTCTCCAGTGATGATGGAGAGCCAGCCGCTGCAGGAACCGACGGCCACGGCTCCGGCCGCCGGAGAAGAAGCAGCCGGAGCGCCGCCCGCCGTTGTAAGCGCCGCTTCCTTCCTTTACCTGTCCTTCTTGCTCTTCTTGTTCGCTCGCTCGCTCGCTGCCAGTTGAGCTTACCGGGCCACCGAATCCTTGCCATTCTGGTGATTGGATGGATCTCGAGTTGATAGCTTTGGCCAGCCCGGAAATCTGGTGCTTCCTCTTGCTTCGCCCTGTCCTACCAACTCCTCCCACCAACCTCACTCGCGAGATCTGGTGGGATAGTTTTGGGATCTGGGGAGCTCACGGCGTTAACTTGTTGAGGAGGAGCAAGACGGCATCGCCATGTCCGAGCCTTTCACTAGTTTTCCCTCGCATCATTGTCTCTCGCTTGGTCCTCGTGGGATTCAGATCTGCGTGTCTTTGCTGCTTTACTGCAACTGCCGCGTGCCTGCTGACGCTTGCTGCTTTTTGCAGGTCCCCGGCAAGGAGTTCACCCGCACCTGCAAGGGCCTCGTCGTCGTGCTCATCGGCGGATACGTGCTGCTGCAGCTCCTCCCCTCGTCACTTAACTACCTCGCTATCATCCCCTCAAAGTACGTACTTGCCTGGATAAACCACGACGCACAAAGAAACAGCTTTTTTCTGCACCAGGTGGTACATTTCTAAGCTTGTTCCGACGTCTTGCAGGACAATCCCGTATGTATGGACTGTCTTCACGGCTGGTTACATCGAACAAGTCCTTCCAGGGGTGAGCTCAATTCCTTACAAATTGTATTACTCTGCTTTGCTTTGATTGCAATTTTGGACTTCATGGCTGTGAAATGCTTGTACCATCTTAAGTACTTTTCCTATAATACTACAAACTAAGCATTACAGCTCAAGCAAATTGTTCTGTTGAAATTCATTTATCAAATTGACTTAAATTTGGATGGTAATTTAGAAAAAAATCTTGCTTATGGTATATGCCTTATGGTAATTTAGAAAAAAAATCTTGCTTTTACAGGCCATTGGCAGTTCTCTTGGTCTTCTCTTCTGTGGGAAGGACATCGAACCAGTATGGGGCCGCAAGGAGTTCTTGAAGTTCATTATTTTGGTCAACTCCATATGTGGAGTCCTTGCATTCTGCTTTGCTATTGGACTATACTATGTCACAGGAAAGGAGAGCTTCCTGTAAGTTTCAAGCCAACATTCAGCTCTGTATAGATGTGCCTATTTCTCATTTCTCATTATCCATTTACCTGGCAGGCTTGGCACCAGACTTCATAGTTCCGTTTAATGTGCTTATTGCCCTTGTCTTCTGTTTGTGTAAAAATGGTCAATCGATGTGCTATTTGTCAACATTTGCCTCTATTGAGTAAAGCCACACTCTTAGGCCTGCTTATAAGAAATACATATTACTAGCTGATAGCATGATATCACACAACTACTCATCTATTCAATAACGAATATTCTTTGGACACATTGATCACACACTAGTACAGTTGTTATTTTTGCATCATTCGAGTTGCTGGGTTACTCGGTAACGCAGTACCATGTAGAAAATAAAATTGCTGTCTGAAATATGGTACATCACCTGACCTTGCTGTGCCATGCCATGCAGTGTCACACCACTTTCTGGTTTCCACGGTTGCCTTGCTGGCTTTCTTGTGGCCCTGAAGCAGCTGTTACCAAACCTTGAGCTCCCCATGTGTTTTTTCTGGAAAATAAAGGCAAAGGTATATTAATTGACTACTCTATCGCCAGTTCTAAGCCTACAGTTGTACTAGACCATTCTAATGGTATACTTTTTCTGCAGCAAGTTAACAAGTTTGTTGATGTTGAGTTCCCTTATCTCTTTGTTTCTCTTGCTACTGCAGTGGATGCCATTCTTTGTTGTATGTTTCTCAAGCATCATGGCCTTCATCGTGCCTGATTCCATCAACTTCCTACCAACTTTGGTGTCTGGGATGTATGTCAGCTGGCTTTACCTCAGATACTTCCAAAGGAACCCACTGACTGGACTTAGGGGTGATCCAAGTGATGACTTCTCCTTCCCCAGTTTGTTCCCAGCTGCCATGCGGTAAACTTCCGATCCTCATGCATCAGCAAGTATTCACTTATTTGTACCACTTTTGACAACATCACCCTTTCCCCCCTTGCAGACCAGTGACAGATCCTGTCGCCAATCTGTTTGATAGGATGCTGTGTGCAAGGTCTAGGCCTTCTGAAGTGGCCCTCCCAGTTTCAGATCCTACCAAGGCTTCAAGAAGAAGGTATATGAGTTCTCCTTTAGTTAGGTGGGATGGTAGTACATACTAGTCATACTTTTTGCTCTCACTTTTCCGTGATTGTGATGGTAGTAATACACTAAGATTGGGAGTGATACCTGTCGATGGTATTAATTTATATTTCTGCTTACACTAGTATCAGAACAGTAGCGTTAAACTATGGCATAAAACCAGTCATTTGTGTCTTCAACAAAGCTATGGTGCTCCTCTAAGAAAAACAAGCTATGGTGCTCCTCTAAGAAAAAAAAGCTTTGGTGCTGTGAGGCTGAAAATTTGAGAGACATGACATCACAAAAAGAAATATTTCTTATCAGTTCAAAGCTCACCGATTCAATTTTACTGTTACAGGGAGCGTGGCGAGAGGGTGCTGGAGGAAAGGTTGGCCAGCGATCATGCTGCTGACACAGAAGCCCCAGCTCATGGCCATGGCACCGCTGAAGATTGAGAACTTCCTCCGGTCCAACACCTTAAAAAGGAGCCACGGGTTCCCTCCATCGCAACTCTCCAAATCTGTGTTCTGGAGAGTGCATTCAGTTTACGGAACCAATAATATGATGTCTTACTCCTTTTTGTTTCTTTACTGCGGAGATTTATTGGTTAAATTGTGTTCCAGTCCGATTATTATTATTACTACAGTGAAAGAAGAAAAGAGTGGCATTCCCGGCCAGATGTAATGTAGAAAGAAGAATGGCTTGTCAGGATCAATATTGAGGTGATTTTTTCTAGTGAACATGATTTGAGTGGATATTAGGGCTCACATAAGAAAATGGCGCGCTGAATTTTGTGGCCTTATGGTGTAGAGTCAAGAACTCAATATTGATTTCCCCCCTTTTCTGAAAGAAGATACTTGAGCAGTCTTTAGTTCAGATTTGTAGCAGAGTTCAGAAACGGCTGTCAAGATGGAATCCTATATATTCTTCCTACATGAAGTAATGCTGAGCTACTGATAACATCAAACTTCCTACCACAACAACAGTTTGATATTAAACACGGACATGGATTCATTTTTTTAAGTGGACCACTGTAGTTAGTAAAACAAATCTGACTCGTGAAATGGTATGCTTACCAATGGTCTTAGGCCAATTTTAATGGGAATGCCATGTGGGAGTATCATGAACATTAAATTTCAAGACTACATTAACAAATTTGCTGATGTGATAGTCATTTATGAGGAAAGAGAAGGAGTTTTATGGGATGAGAGAGGAATATCATCACCATAACACTCCGGCATAGCTATCAAATTCTTAATCTTGTTAACTGTGCGATGCCACTCCCCACTTATACCAGACACTCCCCACTCATGCTGACCTTAGACCGTAGCATGCAGGACCTCTACCAACCAATACTAGGATTACGGGGTCATGGTCCTACTGCAGAGTTGGACAAGTTTAATGATCATAATTTATACATTTTTGAGTACGATGGTCAAATTAATATATACACTGGTAAACATAATTGCTATTTATGTATTTTACTCGTGATAAAATATGCTTGGTATTTTCACTGATAAAGGTAGTATTGCCTAAATCTGCCTACCTTAGTTTGATGAATTTGAATCGTCGAGTTTTTTTAGGAGCAATAAGTTACCATTCGTTTTGATTCTTTAGATATATAATTTTTACTATGTAGACATGGTGTAAATGGTAATTTGGGCCGGTACTAGGTGCGAAAGGAAAATGTCTTTTTTTTTAACACGGAAAGTGTACTTTCGAGTTTGCACAAGAGTTTACCACGGGCCGTCGATTCTTGATCCAACGGCTGGAGTGTTGAGAGGTTGGGTGACTGACAGGAGAAACCCTCGCAATCTTGCCCCCGTCTCCTCCAGGCCACCTCCCATACCTTCTCCGGCGGCGGCTCACGCGCAGCGAAGAAACAACAAGATGGCGACGATCGTGAACACGACGGAGGAGGAGCCCATGCTGGCCGTGGTGCGCTTCACCGCGGAGCTTGCCTGGGCCGACGCGGGCCCGGAGGTCGCCGACCCCGAGGTCACCCGCCTCTGCCTCGAGGCGCAGGAGCACGTCCTCGCGGGGCGCTGGCTCGACATGGCCTCCCTCATGCTCGCCTCCGCCGACCTGCTCCTCACCTCCCCGTCGCGCGTCCCGGACAAAGGCACCTTCCTTTTTGTCTTTCTATTCCAATTCAAGATTTGGTTTGCTTGCTCCTGGATGGGGAATTGAGCCCCCAACTCGGCTTTTGCAGATCTCGAGTGCGTCCTCTCCGTCATCTGCAGCCTCGTCACCAAGGCCGGGTCGGAGGACCAGGCTCTGCAGATCACCGACATCATCTGCGCCAAGCTCACCCAGCAGCCCGACGACAAGCCAGCGCTGCGCCTCAAAGTGTAAGCAACAACCACTAGTAAACCATTCTATCAATTGTCTCGGATGCTTAGTTTGCTTACAAATCACAATGTTGTTCCCAAATGTATGCATGTAGTCTGTTCAGCTTGTACAATCTGCTTCCAAGCCCCTACGGCAAGGCATTTGTTTACAAGAAGGCTCTCGAGCTCGCCACGGCTGGAAAGGCTGCCGAGTACATCATCCCGTCATTCAAGAACATCGACAGCTTTGTCAGTGAGTGGGGAATTGGCAATTTAGAGCAGAGGGAGCTGTACCTCGCCATCACTAGGATCCTCAAAGATCACAAGGGGTGAGGCACGCTTGATGCTTGCTACTGATCATCAAGTTGCTTTTGTTTACTAGTCTCGCGAGGTTTTGCACTGATGCAGATTGACCTATTTTTCATGGGCAGCATGACCAAGGACTACTTCAAATTTCTCAACAAGTACCTTGCCACTTTCAAGGGATCAGATGATGACTCTGCTACAATTGGTGATGCAAAGGAAGAGGCTGTTGCAGCAATTATCGAGTTTGTTAAATCGTCTAACCTCTTTCAGGTGCTTGATTGCTCCAGTCTATGCCTCTGTAATTTTCAATTCTATGAGAAGATTCAGGGGGTATAGTTCCTCAGAAGGATGTTTTTTTCCTGAGCTGTTCATTAGTGCCTCACTTCTTGAATTGCAATATTGCAACGTGTTCTTATATCATTTAGCCAGATGTGAATTTGTCTGATCAGAATGTTAAATTTGGTACAGCATTAGTCTCGCCGACAAAAGATGCTCTAATGTTATCCTTCTTGCACATAAACAGCGATTGTTTTCTCACTATCTTCTCCGGCCCAAACTTGTGTGATTATAAATTGATAGATTTGAGATAGGGGTAGATTACAAGTCGTGTTTTTCTTTAACCATTTATGTTGTAAAATCCTTCCACTATTCCATAATGTAACCTTATATCATCTATGTCAACAATAACTTTCAATATATCTGAGTTGTTGCAAATTTTAATCTTGATATCTATGAATATGGTGGCCACATCATAAAATCCTTTACCAGCTTTGTACTTCCAATCAGTGTGCTGGATTGATGGGAATTTTTTTGTAATTACAGTGTGATCTGCTCAATATGTCAGCTGGTGCACAGCTTGAGAAGGACGAAAAGTATCAGTTGGTTTATGAACTTCTAAAGATATTCCTAACTAAGAGGCTTGATTCCTATTTAGAGTTTCAGACTGCGAACTCTGCCTTGCTGAAAGATTACGGTATGTTCTCCTGCTGGACCAGTACTAATGATTTTTCCCTTGCGAATTCAAGTATCTCATACATCTTGGATAATTGGATTCATTTCTTTGATTTTTGATTGACAATCGACAGGACTGGTTCATGAGGAGTGCATAACCAAAATGCGCCTCATGTCTTTGCTCGATCTGAGCAGCCATTGCTCTGGTGAAATCCCTTATTCAGCAATCACTGAATCACTTCAGGTATATTGGCTTTTTTAGTTACTGTTCCATTTGATCAAATGAATTTTATTCACCTTGTTGTAGCTTTGATTTGACTTCGATAATGCTTTGTTAGATTAATGATGATGAGGTGGAGCAATGGATTGTGAAAGCAATTGCATTCAAGATATTGGATTGCAAGGTTGATCAGCTTAACCAGACTATCATCGTCAGGTATTTACTTCTCTAGGACTTTTGAAGGTCGTCTTAATATCTTATGTGTGAATCAAGGTTTCTTCTGCTTGTCATAGGATACTATGTTATTGTTTTGGTTAATTTGTGGTCTTATGTGCAAATTTCAGTCGGCATACGGAGAGGATATTTGGGATGCCACAGTGGCAGGGTCTGCGCACAAAACTTGGAGTTTGGAGGGTAACCTCTTGATTCACATCGAATTTGCAACTTGCTGAGCACATTTTATCTAGAGATCCTATGGCGTGTTGACCTATTTGCATTTATTGTGCTCCTAATTGACTTTTCTTCCAAAAATTGTGATCCAGGGAAACATTGCCGGTGCTATTAACACAATCCAAGCTAACAAAGTAACTGAAGAGGGCACACAAGCAATGCATGGCTTGATGATCCGCTGAGTGTAGGCGAGTCTGCGAGTTTGTAGCTTGATGGATTAGATGAGAAATTTTGTATGAGACAACTTGTAATCTGAGTTAGACCCTGTGATGATGCTGGATAGATTTCAGATGCAATGCATGCTCCTCAGCACCATTGTTACATGGATTCTGTCAGCACAGCCGTGCAAGTCTCAGTTGTTACACATACATTTTTTTTTGACAGGATGCAGTTTGCCATGATAGTTTCTTCACCGCCAATTGTTACCCTTTCTAGGTTTCGATCATTCATTTGTGTTCGGTCTGAGCATTTGGTGATATCCTCATTATTTTACTAAGTTAGATAGTTGGACACTTGGACTTGTACACAAACAGAACATCTCAGCAATACTTTTTGCAGCCCCAAAACCCGCCCTGCTGTTGTACCGAGAGTTGCAGTCAAATGCATTTGTGTTGCTTATATTTATGTTCTGAATCTGAAATTACCACAGCCAATATTTTTTGTATGCCTAATGGATTTTACATCATCATGCATCTCTACAGAAGAAAATATTTTTACTTGCCCCTAAAAATAGAGAGACGCTTTTATTGAACTTATATGAAGTAATATGCAGAAGATGTAAACTTTTGTAAATATACCTTTTTGGTTTTGAACTAAAAAATGAATACAAAATGCATTTCTGTTGCTCTGAAACACAGCAGCTTACTATCTGGTACAATAATAACTTTTACTGATCATCACAAAAGAACAAGAAGATTCAGCACTTCAAAATAAAGTGACGCATGCTTTAACTGAAACTCCTGAAATAATCAGTAACTATGCAAAAGATTTAAAACTTTGTATTTAACACCTTTTGGCTTGTGAACTAAAAAAATGAATACAAACATGTACAAATACAATGCACAGCTTTGCATTGAAATGGCTGGCTTCTTTGGTGATGCTGCACTAATTTTCATCCTACAAAATATTTCCCAAAAATTCTGACTATAACAGCAGAAATTCTGCATGATCTTGCGCAAAACCTGAAGCCTCCTCTTTCCAAGAGCTGCTTCTTGAAAGTAGTCAAATCTGGGAATCCTCTGCACTATTCAAGCCAAAGCTTCTTGGCTTTTAATTCTACAGTATATGCCTGAAAAACAGTACCCATGATTAGCTAAGGTAAAAATGAATATTAGATTCGATATTAACTTGTTCAGTGGTGAATGGACAGCAACCATGAACGCAAACAAATAAAAATTTGGACCACGTCCCAATCAATCAGGTTAGCAAATCTCCTACAGATAGTTTGATGCTTTTGTAACGGTCTGAATTATATTACCAAAAAGGTAAGGCTAATCTAACAAACACCTTTTGAATTACAAAATTGAAAAGCAAGGTGACATGACAAAAGTGTTTTGAACCCAACAAAGAGGGAATAGAAAGTAACAGCTGGCTGTAATCAACCTTATAGGCTCAAGGGCAGATCATCAAAGTTGAAATGTGTCGCAATCATAAGTCAATTGATTTAATATAGTCTGCGTTGAGATGCCACACTTTCTGTGATTTTTTGGTTCTGATCTCACTGAAATACTAAAGACAAATGAAAAGGAACCGAATAACCCTTTTGTATATATGCTAGCGTCAAGTTGAAGCATGTAAGAAATGGGTACAACTAAGAACCCATCCATGTGTAGAGAACCAAAGCAGATTTCTGGAAGGTACAAAACTAACCTGTCAAAGGAGTTAGTGCTTTGTTGAACATAGCTGGTGGTACTATTTAAGAGGAATAATCACATCCAGATTCGTCCCAACTCGCCATCCTTTAGGATAGGCGAGATTCTCAGATCCAAATGGCACATGCCAGTTCATTATATGCGAGCAGTCAGCAGGCACGCCTTCCATCTGGCTTTCATCCTCCACTAGTTGCTCTACAAACGTGGTTCCCTGCAAAGTAACAACCATCTCAGCCGTGATACTACAAGCAGAAAGGCATCAGAAACAAAGTACAAACAGGGAAGCAGATAGGTCTTCCATTTGGTGATTACCATGTGTTTGATCACTGGACAGCTATTTGTTAAGTCTTATTTAATTCCACTGCAGCCTTTTACTTTCATGAAATTTAACATATCCAGGGTTGTATAATAATAGTGGAGAAAAGACAAAATGTAGATCAATTTTCTATTTAGATTCTTCAGAAAATGAATTAAGAGTAGTCTCCAGATGCCCGAGAACAGAACATTGTATGGTCCTAACTCAGGAGTCAGAATATATATAAAAAAAGGAAAAAAAAAGAAACAGGCAACTTACTTGGAAACCTCCTTTCACCGTTTCTGGATGGCGAATTGAATTCCAGGCCACATGGGACCTCAGCTTGGTATCCCAGAGCATGGTGCTGTTGAATGCGAATCCTGACATAGCAACGTGAAATCTAAGGATCGTGCTGTTCTCTTCACTTGTATGCCATCCAACAACTTGATTCTGCTTACATACAGGGCCCTCCAGCACCACACCATCCTTTTTGTTTTCAGAGATCACTGGAACAGGCCATGTGCCAAACCTCCTAATCATCAGCAGAGTTTGCAATAAGTCAACAGGCTGATTTATATGCAGCATCCAATTTTCTCAAGAACACAGAACATTATATTTTACTGTTCCCGGCCTAATGTTTTTGCATGTCAGACTTTTAAAACCAATTTTGTTGGGTTGAACGGTACTAAATAGGATGAACTATACCCTCCCAATGAGCTCCTACAAAGCAAAACAATGATGCTACTGAATCAAAAACAGGAAAATGGTAAGAACTTCGAGCCCCTTTGTTGAGTCAGCAGCAGTGGTTGCAAGGCCTTCCTAATAAAGTTTCGATCTTTCAGTCGGTTCAGACAGCATAGCAGCAAATGGAAGGTTCCTTTGATCCTTTCCCTAAAACTGGGTCAAACACGCTGTCGCTTTGGCATCCGGAAGAAGGAATTAGTACAGCGTGTTTGACTAGATCAATTTCCAATTAGGTAGAGATGTACGGGTCTGTACCAAACGAAATGATCCACCAAAACAAGGATTTTGTGCGGCTGAATCTGAAGGACGCGAAGCTGAATCGAACGGGGGTAGCAGCAGTCAGTGGCGTACCTGATTTGTCGCAGGCGTTGGAAGAGGTCCAGGGAGTAGACGCCCTCCTCGTGCGCGAAGTAGACGATGCCGTCGAGGCGGTGGTTCTCGACGAGCTCGAGCGCGGCATTCATCTGGCGCGGGCGGAGGTCGGCGGCGGCGGAGGATGCGTTGAGCTTGTCGCAGCAGCCGACGTACCGGTGCATGACTGCGGTGCGGCGCAGCGCGGCGGCGGCCTCGGGCGTGGGCTTGCCCGCCTCGACGACGACCCAGAGCAGGGGCGTGTCGACGAGGCGCAGCGTCTGGCCCATCCGGGCGAGGTAGTATGCCTGCGCGGCGCGGGCGCGCGTGGGCGTGACGACGATGAGCAGCTTCTTCCTGTTGTCATCGGCGGCGTCGTCGTCGTCTTGTACCCGGATGGGGAACTGGTCGGCTGCGGACGCGACGGGGTTGGGGGAGTAGGAGGAGTCCGCCGGGCGGATGTGCGGGGTGTGGGGCAGGTGCGAGAGGAAGTGGAGGAGGCCGAGGAAGGAGCCGAGGAGGAAGAAGGCGGCGAAGCGCGGGAGCGGGCGGCGGGAGAGGAAGAGGAAGGGGTGCGGGTAGCCGGCGGCGAGGTGGTGGTGGGTCCTCGGGGAGGAGGAGCTGGAGGAGGAGTGGCGGAGCGGGGAGGAGGGCTGGGAGGGGGGGCCGAAGGGGGGGTGGTGGCGGAGCAGGTGCTGCTTGGCCGGCGAGTGCGGCCGGCGGATCGACGCCATGAATGCCCCCGCCGGATGGGGTACCGGCTGCTGGTTAGCTAGGTTCTTGCTTAGTCCTCTTGTTGGATTTGGGTGAGGATTGCGGGGAAGAGCTCGGCGTGGGTGGGAGGGAAGGGATGGGGATCAGCAACGGGCAACTAGTAGTAGTAGCAGCTCTGAGGGCAGGGGAGGGGAGGAATAATCATGGCGCGAATGGCGGGGGATGTTGAAGTCAGCAGGAGTTGGGCTGCGGCAGCCCCGAATCCGACGGGCGGAGGTGGAGCAGAGAGAGAAGGTTTGGTCGGGGTTGGTGGCGTGGCGTGGCCGCGTGGGGTGGGGGGACGATACGGAGGAGGAAGAGAAGCCCTGACCTGACCGGGAAGGGAGGTCGCCGTGGACCAGGAAAACCGAGCGAGGAAGCGAAGGAGAAGAAGCCGAAACGGAAGACCACGTCACAGGCAGCAGCCCCCAAAATCTGCCAAATCCAAATGCCGTGTTGTGGCTTGCAAATTGCAATTGCAACCCAGCCCGCCGAAAGTTTGGTTTGCAGCAGCAGCAGCAGCAGCTACTGCACTAGTGCTACGACTGGTTGTTGTGATCTTGTCTTCGCCTCTGTCAATGTGTTGCGTTGTAAGACTATGGAACGTGAAGCGTTAACGCGTTGTGAGCTGTCGTGAGTTTTGACTCTGCCAGAAGTGAGAAACGAGTTTGATTCTGTCCAGAAAGCGTGGGTGCAATGCGCGGTGGAAGTGGAGCGACTGTATTTTAGGATGGAAATGTAAACGCGGATATTTGAAATATTCGATATTCGTATCCGCTTAAATATCAATATAATTATCCGTATTTGTATTCGAATTTAATGTGGTAGTAAAGTGGATACATCCGAGTTCAATTTTTATTATTTTTCTCTATCCAACTCCACATCCGTATTTAACAATATCCGACACTATCCGTATCCGTTTTCACTAAAACTATATAAAAATTTATATTTATTTTGTATAACCAATGTTATTAATTTTTATAATAAACCTATAAGAAGATTCTTGTTTTATCTATTTATGGGTGAAATTACTTTTATAATTTTTATTATATATTAATAAAAAATTGTTTATATATTTATTAAAAATATATTTTATTTCTAGTTTTATTTTTATATATTTATTTATTACATATTTGTTGAAAAATAAGTTATTTTTTACAAGCTATCTTTATTATATTGTCATACTTTAGTTTGTACATGTATAATAATTTTATATTCTAAAAATACCAATAAAGAAAATAGCTAAATGTTATCCTATATATCGAGTAAATATCTGAATTCAAATCCAAATCCGAGACATCCGTTTTGCATTCATGTTCGAGAATATCCGAATCTATATCCGTATTTAAGTTAAAATATGATAAAAATATTATCCGAATTTGATTTCATATATATCCAATCTGTTTCCATCCTCACGCACAGGGCCTCCAGAATTTAGAGGCCCAAAATCTCGCAGGCAAAGGTAGTTGTAGCTCTATACACTTATGCATGGTGCTTGACTGTTAGCTTTCTTTCCTTGACAAATGCATGCAAGCACGCATACAATCTTTTCTTATTTTTAACATGTCCACAAAATCTCAATGAATGCTTGCTTGCTTCTCTCTAGCTTCTTTCTTTTTTGTCACGCATAAACTCCGGCATGCAATCTGCTGTTATTTCTAACTTCGCTTTGATCTAGCTAGTTTTTGTTACTGTAAACTGAATTAAACTCGAAGTTCAGCCAAATAAATCACTTGATCACGTTATCAGCCTATCAGGTCATGTTTAATCCAGTAAAGTTATCAAATTTTGCTATCAACAACTAATACTACTAACTAATTCAGAAAAAAAAACAAAGGCATCTAGTCCAATTTGCTACCCTTTTCTTTCATGCATAATGATCTCCATTATCCATACAACAAGATGGATGATTGCTTTTGATAGCTGTGGCTTCTTCTTCTCAAACAGACAAGCAAGGTGACTCCATGTCTTCATGAGATGGGTTTAATTTGGTTGTTTTTCCTCCAATAATCCTCCTTGTAGGTATTCTGCGATTGTAAATTATTCTCTCCTGCCGTTTCGTATAATTATTCTCTCCTGCCGTTTCGTATGTCCCGTCGATCAGGACAGTATGCACTCAATCATGGTGCATTATAAAATTAAATTAAAATATATTCCACTTACTTATATTTTCTAAATGAAGGGTCCATTTTGTATATGGCACCGGGGCCTCGAAATCTTAGGTAAGGCCCTGCGTGGGTGATGCGAGATGCGCTGTGAGATGATGAACTCTGAACCTGAGGAGTAAACTGGGATTCTCTGGTTATAATCTGTACTTAACAAGCGGCCTTTCACTTTATTAAGGCTGATGCTAAGGTACGTACTAGGTACGCGAACAGCTGGGTCAACGCGGTTATTACAAAACCAGCCGGGGTTCTCTCTCATGTTCGCTTTGCGTTTTTTCCCCCTCCCATCGATCTGTGATGAGAAATATTGAAAAACATTCAGGAGGAGGAGATTCGCCTCAGCGCAAGCTGTAACAACAAAATAGAAGCTCTGACTGACACAACCTCTCGTGAGAAAGGATTTGACTTGCGATTCATCGGAAGCTGACCTTTTTCTTTTTCCTAAGCTCTTTTCAGGTAGTACTACTACTCCTGCATGGATGATGAAGCAACGGGTGCTCATGATCTGATCGATCCAGCTGGTAGTGAGTGAGTGAGTGGCCAGGTAGGAGCGTGTTTAGGTGGGGATGGTGACCTTGGATTCCGGTGGTCAAACCATTCAGACGTGGTGTGGTGGTACTAGCACGCGGCTTCTCTCTCCTTGCTGGGTCTGGGATGGGTCGGTGCTTTGCTCCCCTACGTGCTGGCCACACACACATATATATATAAAATTTATTCTACACACGCTTGTAAGTTACTCCTACATATATATTTCATGATATAAGGCGTATATGACCCAACAAAAAGTATGTACAGATGTATATGATTATACTAGACCATCTGTGATGGTATATACTTCAAGTATGTGACAACCATGGAGTATATGGACATACTCATTTTTATATACTAGTACTAATATATAATTATTATATATTTAAAAAAAGGGATGCTTTTGAATATTTCGTACATATCCCTTTGAAGTTTCTTAGAATTAGTACATGAACATACTCAAAGTGATAAATGAGTACGTAGACATACGCATGGTATTATAGATAAAATTTATCATATATATATATATAGACCCACATGTTGTCTATTTCTATTTAGCTCATAGTGTACTGAACAGTATTCAATGCACCGGACAAGCGCCGTCCGTGAGCCGGCTAATCCGGTGTCTACTACTCAGACTGTAAAATCCTCTTAGTATTTACTCTCGAATGGCCAAATTCGGACCACCATCCTGCAACCGTAGCGCAATAAATAGCTAGCATTTTTCCCTCAGCGCTGTTATTCCGGGTTCTTCACCTTCCTCTATGAGGTGGCTCTAGGCGATTTCAATCTAAAATGATGGCTCAGCAGCGCAGATCGACGATGGGTCCAGTGATGGGTGTGACCCGTCTCATGGGCTATTCCCCGGGCGTCCCTCCGCCGGTGATCGGTAGGTTTGCCCCCATCCGTACTCCTCCTCCAATTTCCAATCTGCATGTGCACAGATTGTTAGAGAAATTCATGGTTTCCCCGTTAGCTTCATGTACAGATGCACCGCGAGGATAAAGCCCCATCATCTTCCTCCACGGCATCTGGTGGTGCACGTGCTCCTCGACAGCACTGGTGCGGGTAAGCTTTGATCTATTGTTGCTCTTGATGGATCGGATTAGTCAAATGAAACTGCGTCGGTTGTGCGATGAAGTAGAAGTAGCAGCTAGAACAGGGAGGAAAGAGAAACCACATAATCACTCACAAATGCCGGATCTGAATCCTTGAGTTGATTTCAGACGCAGGTTCCTACTTCCTCAGGCAGCACGATGACTAGCCCCGTGCTTGAGTTCTAACTGTGAAGGCAATTTCACTAATACTTGGCAGATGCATGCTAGAGTAGTATTTTTTTATAATTTTTAGAGTAGTATCTTTTATAATTTTTAGAGTAGTATTTTGTTCATATTCAAGTAGTATTTTCACAACTTTGAGTAGTATTTTTTCATAAATCATAGTAGTATTTTTTCTTATCCAAGTAGTATTTTCCACAATTTAGAATAGTATTTTCATTATGTTGAGTAGTATTTTTTATAATTAGAGTAGTATTTTTTGTAATTTATAGTAGTTCATAATATATGAATCATGCGACCATGTGGTCATGCTGCGACACAACAGCACGACCACTTCAGCAGTCCATAAGATGTCGTACTCTCATTGTTATAATTCTGCAAGTAATTAGTCACTTTTGGTTTTCTTTTCTTGTAAGCTAAGCCGATAGGATGAACTATTGAGCTAACCAATTTGTGCTCTCACGGAATGGAATTTGGGCTTCAAGAAACCAAAGCTGAAGTGGTGCATTATTGCTGTTGTAGCGGAGGAATAGAGGAAGGCAATAACTTAAAAGAAAAATGAAGTTAGTTAAATATTTTGTTTGCTATTCTGAGTCGTCAAATGCTTACTTTCCTATTGTACAAACAACTAGTGATTCGCGGGATGCAATTTGTAATACTAGCACATATTTACAGAACATGTATGATTCACTTTGAGTATAGTTCTTATATGGTCCACGTATAAACAAAAGTTTGGTGTTTAAGACCTCTAATTTGATTGTTACGTGACGGGTCCAGGGACCCGGGGTCCCAGCGGGCCCACTTCCTGCTGACCAGCCCAAGGAAGCACCAGGAACGAGCATCCACCCGCATGGGCAGCGACTCCATCCAGGCCGCCTCGGCCCATAACCCCGACCGACAGCTCGGTCGGGATGGACCGGGCCTATGTCCCTGACTGGAACACGATCGGAGGCCGGAGCCGTACCGCGGCTCCGACTTAGGGCTCCAACCGGGCTCCGCCTTACACGTGCCAACCTCTCCGACTGGAACGGCTAGTCGGACTGCCGACCCTCGCATACCCGCGGGTCCCAGGAACAGGGGCGGAAGATAAGGATGAGCCCCGGAGTCAACTTGTCATACAAAGCCAACCGCTCTCGTCACAAGGGTCATAGTCCCCACTGCTATGGCAGCAGGGGGGCACTATTCCACTTGCCTGTCCTCGCGAGGGGACGGGGCACGACGCCATCATGATCCAGCAGGCACGCCTCCACCACAGTGACGAGGCGTGGCGCTAGGGATGGAGCATGACTGTTGTACCGTACTCATCAACACACACCCTCCCTCCGACCGGGGGAGGGCTCGGCGCACTGGAACAGGACAAGATGGCTACTCCACGACGGCGAACTTGGATGGTGGTCACCGGAAAGCTCAGACTAACCGGGTTGGCAGCCCCGACTGATGGAGTTGACGATCCCGATCGGCGAAGCGTGAAACTCTCTCTCTCTCTCTCTCTCTCTCTCTCTCTCTCTCTTTCTCTCACCTTTCTTCTACCTGTAGATACCCTGTAATGGAGACCCCCCTTAGACTATAAAAGGGAGGATCCCCTGTAGGATGAAAGGAGGAGATCTGATCCGATCCGACTAGAGCAATCTTCTACTCAAAAGCTTGTAACTTCCCAAACTCTCTCGAGCACCTGGGCTCAAGCAATACAACCGACCGACCGTAGAGCACTTTGCCTGAACTAGTATAAATCTTGAGTCATTATGTGCTAGGCCAGATCCAATCACAGCACGGCATACATGTTCGAGTAGGTTTAGCTGTCGGCCATTTTTGGAACAGCTTGGCGCCGTCCGTGAGGAAGAAGTTGTGCATTCATCATCCTGGCGATCGGATGGTCTTCGTCTCCGACACCTCCAGCATCGTGAGCCTAGGTGACACGGTTCGCTTCGGCTCACTGAAGTTTCCCATGGCCCCGCGTGCTGGGCTGTGGGTGCCTCCCATCTTCGCTCCCTTTCAGGCTTTCCGCTTCGGAAGCCTGGACTTCATCGCCGATCATCTCGGCACGCTGCGCCTCCGAGTGGAGGCTGCGCCTCTTATGTTGCTCGAGGGAGACACTCCCTCGGCCGACCCGCTGGGCTACCTCGACGCTGTGGCGCTCGCTCATAGAATGGAGCTCATGCTCGGTGCCAATCCCTCAGCGAGGGATGTGGACATAGTTCTATTCTTGCTGAGCAACGTCTTTCGTCAGCTCTTCGGAGGGACCCCGCCGTCCCCACCGCGCTTGCCACATGGCCACTTCCTGTTTGGCCTCGCGAATGCCGCAATTGCGTACACCAGGGAGCTCCAGAAGGTCATGCCGACACCACCCCGCGTGACTGAGTTCGTGGGCATGACAGGGTACGATCCTGCCTCATCGCACAACCTCTTTTTCGATGATGACCTCTTGAGCGAGGGCTCTAGTGCTGGTGACCTGTCATCCTCTAGCTGTCCCGTGCTGTGAGAATGTGCCATGGTGGATGTGCAAGGGAAACTGTCAGCCCCAGTGGAAACCGAGGACATGCACAGCCCGCAGGACCTGCGTGCGTAGGCCTTGGCCAACGCTCAGGCGCACACCAAGGACTTACGCCAATAGCATCAGCACTAGCCACCACTCGTGTCAGGGCACCACCAGCACCTCCCCGACTGAATGCTCGTGATGCTACAGGCGGTGAGCAGGCGCGCGCCTGACAGGTCCAACAGGCCATCGTCACGGACGCTAATGGTCCCTTGCAGTTTGCATGGGTCGGCTAGAACATCGCCGCCGCAGCGATGCTCCTGCGCAATCTACCCGAGCCTATGGATCCTTAGCAGTAGGAGCTCAACCGCAGCATCCGGACGCTGGTGGAGCACGCTGCCGTGCAGCAGTCGGAGAGCTCCATCTCGCGCCATCGGCATGCGGCCTCCTCCCCGGTCGGGGGAGCAGGCTCGTAGTAGCTGAACCCTTCGGTCCACCAGCAATAGGGACGTCAGCCCCAGGCAAGCCGCAGCACCACGGCTACGCCTCTCCCCAGTCTAGCGTCTGCCCCACAGCGCCCACCGGTATGCAGCTGAGTTAGCCCCAAATACAACGCACACAGCGTCATCCACTCGTGGCAACAAGCCCGCCACAATGCCTACATTGACTGAATGGCACGCAAACGCGGCCGACGCCCACCAATCGGAAGAGGAGTGTGATGAGGCACCCTCCAGGCGTGGCGGCCGACCATGCAATCGGGTCAGTGACCGGAGCTCCAGTCCGGATGGCCCGGGCCCATGGGCTTTTGATTATCACATCCAGAAAGCGCCCTTCCCGCCGCGCTTCCGACTGCCCACCAACATCACCAGGTACACTGGGGAAACGAACCCTACTATATGGCTAGAAGACTTCTGGCTCGCCTGTCGGGCCGGAGGGGCGAATGATGACTACTTCATCATCCAGTATCTCCCCATCTGTGTCTGGGAGCATGTTTGCGTGTGGCTCGAATTCCTACCATCTAACAACATCCATAGTGGGCGGAGCTCAAGAAGGTCTCATCCGAAACTTCCAGGGGATGCATGTGCGTCTCAGAAACTCCTGGGACCTCAAGAGCTGCAAGCAGGAGCCTGGTGAGTCCCTGGGAGACTACATCCGCAGGTTCTCCAGGCAGTGCAACTCCCTCCCCGATGTCGTTGACGCAAACATCGTTAGCGCGTTCCTCACGGGGACCACCTGCAAGTCCCTCGTTCACAAGCTCGACTGTCGAAAGCCGCGCATCACCCGCGAGCTCCTGGACATCACCATGAACCACGCCTCCGGCGAGGAGGCTGTCAGGGCGGTCTTCGTTGTTGGCCGAACCATAGGCAAGGCCAAGCGGGAGGTATAGGATGAGGGCCCCTCCTCAAGGCAGAAGAAGAAGAAGAAGAAGAAAAAGCACCGGCATCACCCCAACACCAACACTGTCGTGGTGGCCGACCGTGCGGGCAAGGGACAGCGCAACGGCCATTTTGAGCAGCTCCTGGAGAAGCCATGCACCAACCACGGTTATCCCGTCAAGCACAAGCTCAAGGACTACGAGCTCCTCAAGCGTATACTGGGCCAGCCCAGCAAGCGCAAGGGCGGGGACCGCGACAAGGAAGCACCCAAGGATAAGGAAGTGCCGGCCAAGGACGTGAGCGGCTTCCTTGACCTGGACAACTGCCTCATGATCTTTGGAGGTCCGGAAGATGACTGCACCAAGCATCAGCACTGGGTCCGACTCAGAGAGGTATGCGCCACCAAAAGCTCCATCCCCAAATTTCTCCATTGGTCGAGCACTCCAATCACTTTTGATAGTGCTAACCATCCACCTAATGTTCCACGACCTGGGAGCTAGCCGCTCCTCATTGACCCCATTGTGGGCAACTAGCACTTGACCAAGATGCTTACGGATGGGGGCAGCAGTCCCAACATCCTGTATGTTGTGATCCTCGACACCATGGGCATCACGCGGTCCAAGCTCCCCACCTCCATCTTCACTTCCTTAGGATGGTCCCGGGCATGAGAGTGTACCCCCTGGGAAACATTGAGCTGTCGGTCACATTCGGCGACTGCTGCAACTTCCTCACTGAGACCCTAATCTTCAAGGTGGTGGATTTTGAGGGATCGTACCACACCATCCTCGGGCGTCCATGGTACACCAAGTTCATGGAGGTCCCCAACTACACCTCCCTCAAGCTGAAGACGCCAGAGCTGAACGGCGTCATCATGGTGAGAGGCTCCTTCGAGCAGGCATACGCATCTGGTCGCAAGCACTTCGAGCTCGCCTCCACCATCGCCAACTCCGTCGAGCTCCAGAAGCTTCACCAGACGGTGACGGAGGACGCTTCCAACACCAACGGGCCAACTTTGTCCAGCACCTTCCACCCGACTGAAGACACCAAGCCGATCGGAGTCGACCCCAATGGCCCTACCAAGACTGTGTGGATTGGGGCCTAGCTACCGGCCAAATAGGAAAGCGCGCTTGTTGACTTCCTATGCGCCAATCGGGATGCCTTCCCATGGAAGCCCTCTGACATGTCAGCATTCCGAGGGAGGTCATCAAGCACGAGCTCCACATCAGGCCGGGTTCCAAGCCCATGCACCAGTGCTTGCGCCGTTTCAATGATGAGAGGCGCAAGGCCATAGGCGATGAGATCGCCAAGCTCCTGGCAGCCGGCTTCATTAAGAAAGTGCATCACTCTGATTGGCTTGCCAATCCCGTCCTTGTAAAAAAGATGAATGGGAAATGGAGAATGTGTGTTGACTATACTGGCCTTAACAAGGCATGTCCTAAGGATCCTTTTCCTTTGCCACGTATGGATCAGATAGTTGATTCCACGTGGGGATGCAAAATCCTCTCTTTTCTGGATGCCTACTCGGGCTATCACCAGATCATGATGAAAGAGTCGGACCAGCTCGTGACCTCTTTCATCACCCTATTCGGCACGTGCTGCTACGTCCCTATGCCGTAATGCTTAAAAAATGCTGGTGCCACCTACCAGCGTTGCATGCAGAAATGCTTCGCCGATCAGATCGATCCGCCTCGGCAGCCCGACCCGCTCGAGCCGCCGAAGCTCATAGTCGCTGTCTACGTGGATGACATTGTGGTGAAAGCGCCTCACGCAGATGATTTGATCACCACGTTGGACACCACGTTTGCTAACCTCTGGAGGTTTAGCATCAAATGGAATCCTAAAAAATGCACTTTCGGGGTTCCAAAGGGTAAGCTACTCGGATACATAGTGTCCGAGCGAGGCATCGAAGCCAAGCCTGAAAAAATCACGGCCATCACGAAGATGGGCCCCATACATAACGTTAAAGGCGTGCAGCGGCTCACTGGCTGTTTGGCCGCCCTCAGTTGGTTCATTTCCCAACTGGGCGAGCGGAAAATGCCCCTCTATAAGCTCCTCAAGAAGTCGGACACGTTCGTCTGGACAGAGGAGCCCAGCAAGCCTTGAACAACCTTAAGGCGTTACTGACCTCGGCTCCAGTACTTGTCACTCCTGAGTGATGCGAACTGCTCCTACTCTACCTCACGGCGACCACCCACATGGTCAGCGCCACTCTCATAGTCGAAAGGGAGGAGTCGGGTCAGGCGCTGAAGGTTTAGCGTCCGGTGTACTTTGTCAGCGAGGTACTCACCGAGAAGGCCTACTACACGTAGGTGCAGAAGCTCTTGTTCGCCATGCTTATGGCGACTAAGAAGCTGCAGCACTATTTCATCAATCACGAGGTGCTGATCTCACCCAAAGGGAACAAGCTCCGTCTGGTGGTAGATCAAGTCTTGAAGAGTCCAACTATGAAATTCCCCTCTTGGACGCCTACTGCCAAGAGGTGCACAAGCTGGAGGACAAATTCTGAGGAATCAAGCTGCGTCACGACCCGCGGAAGGAGAACAACGATGCCAATTCACTCACCAAGATGGTGGCCTAGCAAGATCCCACTTCCAGCAGGGTCTTCGTCAATGACCTCCACACACCCTCGATCCGGGTCAAGCAAGACCCACCTTAGAAATAGTCTGACCCGGCACCCGGGGGCCATGGTCTGGTGCCTCCTGACCGGGCGCCCCCCGACCAAGGGCTCAGGGCCCCCCGATTGCATCGCGGTGTAGACCACAGCTCCCACAGCTGATGCAGCGGCCGCTAACTCCGCTGATTGGAGGGCGCCCCTTCTAACTTACCTCCTAGACGAGGTCCTCCCGGCTGATCAAACCGAGGCACGGAGAATTGCCCGACGCACCAAGACATATGTCATCATTGACGATGAGCTTTACAAGCGCAGCCCATCCACGGTGGGAATGCTGATTAAATGCATCCCGATCCAACAAGGCAAGGAGCTCAGCTGGCATCTGCGGGCACCATGCGGCCCGCGATCACTGGTTGGAAAGGCCTTTCTTTAGGGTTTTTACTTGCCGACTGCATTACTCGATGCAGTGGAGGTCGTCCGCATTGCAGGGGTGCCAGTTCTACACCCGACAGACCCATCTGCCAGCGCAGGCGCTTCAGACCATCCCCCTCACCTGGCCGTTCATGGTCTGGGGTCTCGACATGGTCGGGCCTCTCAAAAAAGTCTCTGGCGGCTTTACCCACCTTCTTGTCGTAGTGGACAAGTTCACCAAGTGGATTGAGGCAAAACCGATCATCAAGCCCAGCTCCCAAGAAGCCGTCAAGTTTTTCCTGGACATCGTCTATCGATTTGGTGTGCCCAACACCATCATCATAGACAATGGGACCAACTTCACGGGCAAGAAGTTCTTGGATTTCACTGACGGGTATGGGATCAGGATCGACTGGGCGTCGATCGGACACCCGTGCACCAATGGGAAGGTGGAGAGGGCGAATGGCATGATCCTCCAGGGTCTCATGCCTCGCATCTTCGACTAGCTTAACAAGTTTGCTGGACGGTGGTTCCAGGAGCTCCCAGTCGTCCTCTGGAGCCTAAGGACAACTCCCAATCGGTCCATAGGATTCACCCCATTCTTCGTAACATACGGGGTGGAAGCCATGATACCCTCTGACTTGGACCATGGCACCCCAAGGGTCAAGGCCTTCGATCCCGACTGAGCCGTGGAGGCTCAGCAAGACGTGGTCAACCTATTGGAGGAGGTGCGTGAGACAGCCTTGGTCCGCTCCGCTTCCTACCAGCAAACTCTTCGTAGGTATCACGAAAAGAAGGTCCAGGGAAGAACCCTTGAAGTCAGCGAGTTGGTGCTACGGACGGTGCAGTCGATGAAAGACGCACAATTAATTATCGCTGAAATCTCTCTCTCTCTACTCCTCTCTATTGCATCCAAGTGTTAACTCCCTCTGAATTCTCTCATACTATAAATAGTATTGGTCAACATTGTGAATTAGGGATTAAATGCATATCCTGCAATCATGTTTCAATTTTGCATGGATGCAATCTCTCTCTCTCTCAAACATGCATGCAAGCTTAACTACACCTGAAATCCCTCTACCTCTTGATTCCACACATCTCTTGTGCATCAGCATTAACATACATGTATGCATGCAGGATCTGCATATGGCCATAGGGGCCAAGACCATGGTGCGGTTGTACAGTCCGTCCAATAAATTCATCATCTAGTCACTCTTCGCCTGAAATCCCTGAATCACACGCCCTAGAATCCCTCCCTTTCTAATTGTAATTTTGTATGCGCGTGCAGGAACATAAAAGCTCGTGCAGACCGTCTGCATGCACAAAAAATACTGATTACCACATGTCAGAGGAAATCTCCAGCCGGGTGGCAGAATGCACCCGCCTAATCCTAGTTAAGTAAGAGTTTGGGGGAGACCTAGGAGCGCTTGATCGATGGGCGGATGAATACAGGAAAGACACAAGGATTTTAGAGTGGTTCGGGCCGCCGGAGCGTAATACCCTACGTCCACTTGGGTGTGTATTGCTTGAGAAAGCTTGGGAGCTTGTCTATGAGACCTTTGATGGATGTCCCTTTCTAACGAGTATACTCTCCCTTTTATAGACCAAGGGGAGTGCTTACACAGTGCGGGGCCCCGACAGGTGGGCCCGGCCAACAGGGGCCTGTTCTACGAGAGATATGGAGATCTTCATCTCCAGCTCCTCTCGATCAGGAAGTTGATGTGCGTATCTACAGCCAAGATATGGCCGTATGCCGCCTTGCCGGCATAGTGTCTGCTGTCAGTGTTACCCAACAGTGGAAGCCGTGCGGTCACTGTTGGGCCAGGACCCTCTGACAGACGAAGAAGCAGCACTGACCCTGCCGCGCCGTCGCCTCCGCGCGCACTGTTGTGGCGCACGCCTCAGCACACCTGCAGCAGGCCATCATTACTCACGCGCGCGGTGCCGTGATGTGACTAGACGCCGTCTGCCCGCGCACAGAGCACAGTGACGCGCCGCCTTGGTAACAGACGGGCTTACCGTGGTGTCAGTTGGGCAGACCATGCTTTGACTGGGGCGCGCACAGCCCACCTACCCGCATTTAATGCGGTTGTTGGGCTGGCGTCCCGCGGAGGGCCTTCTGCCACGGGCACGTGGCATGGCCGACCCAGGAGTCACCACCTTGGTGGCACGTGGTGGCGCCGGACCCCTTCCCGGAGGAAATAGGGGGGTTTGGGCCCCCGAGGCAAGTTGGAGAGATAGGCCTATAGGGGTCTGGCTCCCACATATGGCGGCACCGGACCCCCTGGGGGGTCCGGGCCTGTGGAGGGCATCCCCAAGTAACTTGCCCTCATGGGCACGTGGGGGGCGCCGGACCTATATGAGCTCAGGGGGAGGTCCGGAGACCACGGTCCCAGCTGTCAGGTCCGGACCGTACGCCACGTCTCCCGGAGGACAAGGGTGAGGCCTTGGAAAACCCTATGACCACCAGGCTGGACACTCTAGTAGAAGGTACCTCTGTCTGTATGTACCGACACCGCACATGGTGGCAGGGTGCCGCAAGTGAAGATCGTCTGAGCATGAGACGAGATATGAGAAAAAGAAGACGGCTGGGGCAGCTTTGGCCGCGGCCGCTAGCCCCCTTGAAGTACGCCATGCAAAAACAATCCCATGTATGCAAAATCTGACATTCAAACATTTTTACGGTTACAACATGAAAACGTAAAAATGAACGCCGTACGCGCTGGATACTTATTTCTGAATATACGCATATAGAAATAGGTACGAGCACGTGTGTAGAATAGATTTATCCTATATATATAATGTTATTATTATCAATTGAGATGGTGCTGGGGCCACCTTCCGATGGCGTACGCCGCCGGCGACAGGCCGGCCGGTGTGGTCTAATTCCATCGGCGGCGACGGCGAGGCACCTCCTAGTCCCAACATCAAGCTACTATGTGCTAGTGGTGTTTACTAGTTATGTGTACATTATTAGCAAGGATCAGGAAGCGACAGAGCGGCTTCTCCTAGCCAAATTTGTTTCATGCATGCATGGATTTGTAGTAGTTTTGGAATTCTTTAATTTGCTACTAAATAAAGCAGGCACGATCTCTTGCTAGTTTCTTGTCGGTCTTGTCTTGGGCCCTATTCCGTGTACGGACACACGCAGGCACGCACGCTATACCTTCCCTCCCTCTGGACGAGGAACCCCCTGACAGATGCTAGCAATATATATACCACTAAACCACTCAAGTTAGTCAACCGGCGGAATTTGTGTTAAAGAAAAGAGACAAAAAAATAACGGTCCATAAAACAATAGGTTAATGCATGTAGTACAAGTGGCTGGTACATACAGCCGCCCTATTGAATTCGTTTTTGTTCATAAACAAATAAAATGGAATAAAGGGATTGGCATGATGACCCAGATGGATCGCATCGCATCGCTTTCAATTCGTCAAATGGGACTCATCACATGCATGGTGTCAAGTCAGCATCGCTCTCCTCTCGTGTGGTTTTTGACCAGCCGCCGGCTAGCCATTGCCAACTGCGTCCTGTCTGCACATGGAATAATCCGAATCCAACAATGCTAAGCTAAACTAGCTACTGTTCTATAACTGCAAATAAAACCACACCGTATGAAACTCAGAGTTTGAGATTTTCCTCCACACGTTGTTTTCTTGCAAATGCCAATTCATATAGTCGATTTCATCGAGAGAAAAAAAACCTAACCACCCGAGTGCGCACATGTTTAACCAAGTAAACCTATTTTAAGGATGAAGTTGTAGGGCAACAAATAGCAGCTAGAGCTATTTTTAGGAACGGGTAATGCGCCGTCCTTGAAAATCAATTTCCAGAGGTGGGTCATGCCATGACCCACCCCATAAATCATTTTCTAGAAAATAAAAAAATTAAAAACAGTAAAATAAAAAATAAAAAGTATTCCGGCCAACCAGCTGCCGCCTCCACGAGCCCCTGTGCTGTCGAGGTGTAACTTCTTTGACGAAATATGCATACTTACATCATCCGGGGTTCGAACCGCATACCTCAAGCCTTACACGTACCTTTCTCAGGCTACCTCGCGCTCTATAAGGTATGCTATTCTTTTATATTAACTCTGAAATTGATCTGTACGGACGCCATCACCCGCCCATAGAAAATAAATAAAAAAAGTAAAACTTCTACAGTATGGTTATTGTGAACTATAGATAAAAAAAATGCCATGTATATTTCAGTGTATATAAAGGTTAGCATTGTGAAAAACTTAAAGTATGACTTGAGTTGTATGAGATACTACATAGTCATAGCCATACGTAAGGTACAACTATTAAATGATCCTGTGATTTTAAAAGATCTTAAATGAATAATGTATAAACTATAAAGTTTTAGATTTTACCACTACAACTTTGATAGGGAAGCTACTTTATATCCGAGGTTGTTTGAAGAAAAAATTAGAACTTCTAGATTTTAAAATTAGAGAAACTATAATTATTTTTTGGACCATTAAATGACCTTAGATGAAAAGGTTATCAACTACAAAGTTTTAGATCTCGTCATTCTCTACAATTTTTATATAAAGTCAAAACTTCATCCGAGATCATATGAAAAATTATGATTTTTTTACGTGCGACCATTTGTAGGAGCGGGTCATGCCACCACCTGCACCTGAAAATCATTTCTAGAGGCGGGTCACGCCATCACCCGCCCTAGAAATACCATTTAATTTGCAGGGTAGGTGATGACATCACCCGCTTCTAAAAATACTTTTCTAGGGGCAGTTTAGATGTTACTGTAACCGCGCTCTATTTGTAGAAGCGGATACCTTTTGATCAGCCAAAAAAATAGACATTCCTACAAATTATTTTTTATAGTGTAGGTACGCATGCACCGCTAGCTAGCTTCTTACAACAAGCAAGCCTTCCTTTCTGCCGCGGCCCCTCAGCTTGCATTGGAGTATAAGTTAGAAGCATATATATAGGACGCAGGGTGAGGGAATTGATCTATTCGGTACATATATACATTGCTTGTTAGCGTTGCTAGTTTAATTTCTTGTCTCTCTCTCGCTTGTGTTGGACCCTCCATATATATTCCTTCCCTCCTAAATCCTAGCTAGGTCCTAGCTAGGGATGCAAGTTATACTTATTTTGGATCAATGGATCGATCTAAAAATTTAATAAAATAAACTAGAATGGTAGTGTGCGTAATTATTTAGTTGACCCATAAAACACCATTAGATACCCACTTACATCACTACTTCGAGCTTACGATGCCGTACGTGACGGCAGTGTCAGATCCGGGACTACGGGACTGTATATATAACGTAGTTCATACAGGAATAGGGGATGTGACATACCTTATCTGTGTTGTACTCTACTCGCATGCGAAGTAGGACTAGCCGATACAGAAGGAAGCTACTCGAGTTGTACTCGAGTACGTTTCCTAGGCTAGTGTCGGACTAGGATTCATATAACCCTATCATTCTGGATATATAAGGGCGGGCAGTGACCTCCTCAAAACACATCAACACCCAAGGCAATACAAACCACCAAACAGGACATAGGGTATTACGCACATCGCGGCCCGAACTTGTCTAAACCTTGTGTTGCTTGCACCTTCGAGTTCCTGATCTTGACGTCACCCTACCTAAAACTCACCACCTTGGGTATACCTCTCGGTGGGCAGGCAGTAAAACACTGACAGCTGACGCGCCAGGTAGGAGTGCGCATCGAAGATCCACCGGCGAACTCGATAGCATCGTTCAAGTTCACCAGTGTCGTGCCCCCCTGGGCATGACGTTCGTTTTCGGCTTGTTGATCTGCGTCGCAGACGGCGCGGGCGATTTCCGTCCATTCACCATCGACATCATGAAGCCAAAAACTCTCGCAGCAAGTTTTCATAGCGAGCTCGACGAGTTCGTTGACAATCTCGATGACTTGTTGACCCATGGCTCCGCCAGGAAGATCGTGGAGGAGTCCGTTTTCAACGCGACTCCGCCCCGTGCTGCAACGACCCATGGCTCCAATCTGAGGACTTGCGTAGCCGATCACGACTCGGTCTACGCAATTCGGCCACTGAATTTCAGGAGGCCAACAATTCTGAGTCCCTCTCCGCATTGGAAAAGGACTTGGACCTTTTTCTCCAAATCGGAAAACCCGAAGCCACCACACGTCGGGGGGCTGTGGGTTGCCTTGGTGACAATGGTCTGGCAATGGTATGATAATCACCTCCACTCCAGAAGGCCGTTTCGTGCATTGGAGAGGCATGAAACTCTCTGATTTACTCGAAGATGAAGACCGACTCGTGGCACACCTCGAGCCCTTGCCTTTTCAGGAGGGCAAGCCATTAGCCACCATGGCAGAAGAATCGACCGAGCTAGTCGAAGCAAGCTCCGACGAACTCATATCACGTCAAGTGTTGATGGCAGAAGAGGGCGAGGATGATGGCATCTCACCCAACGAAGCACTTGACATGATATCCGAACACGAGGCCATAGTCAACGCCGGTGACGAAAATGACACCGAGCGTGAGGCACGAAGGGCCAGGAACAGAGCCCACGCAGCCCAGCGAAGGAGGGTCAACGAGCGCATGCGATCTATGCATCGTGAGCTAGATGACAAATTCGCCGCCGTGAGCGAGCGGGGCTTCAGAACCCCCATGGCTAACATCGCCAGGATAACTGCCATACTCGAACGCAGCAACGATCCAATCCTGCGCCAAGCACTTCGCTATGCGCAAAGAGCATGGATCCAGCTCGATCGACAAAACTCGGGGTCAACCATTGGAGCAGAGCACATGGGTGAAAGCCGCAGCCAGGATAACAGTCGAACGGCAGGCGGCCATCTTCAACATCAACGAAGCACTAATAACGAGAACGCTCGTGGAAGTCAGGCCACTAGCGGGAGGTAGCAGCCACCTCCAGGAGGCAACCCGCAACAATCTAATCATCCTAACCATCGGAATCCTCAAGAAGACCTGCGCCAAAAAATCAATGAAGGACGCGATGCGCGATCCATAATTGATTCCAGACATAGAGAGCGTGATGTAGCCGATCCAGAGGGTACTGATTGCAGTGATCGCTTTCCAGCGTTCACAGCACGGTTTAGCAGTTACAAGTACCCTGAGGGCTTCAAGCCGATTGGGATCACTAAGTACGATGGCAAATAAGTTCCTCAGCAATGTCTACGATGTTATTCTACCGCCATAGAAGTCGCAGGAGGCTCCAACATCACCAAGGTCGTCTATTTCCCGATGGCTTTGGACCCTGCGCCGCTCACATGGTTGGAGAACCTCAGCAACAACTCGATCGACTCCTGAGAGCTCAAGAAAGTCTTCATCGACAACTTTCAGGGGGCGATCGCCCGCGCAGGTACTCGTCATGACCTTGCTCAGTGTAAACAGGAACACAGCAAGCTCCTACGGTCATACACACATTGTTTCTTCGACGTGCGAGCCACCATTGCGAACATCTTGGAAGAGGACATCATCGACTGCTTCTACAATGGCCTCACCGACCCAGGCATTTATAGAGACTTTGGGTGGAACAGACCAAAAACTGTTGCAGGACTTCGTGACATGATGCACGATTGGTCCGAGCAAGAGGAGAAGATGCATGAGCGGTTCCTGAGGTAACAAATGACAACTCTACCAACAAGAGCTAGCAGGACTACTCGGGTTCATCCCGAAAGCGCAGGCCAGACGACCTCGTCGTGGCTGTGGATCGTCCTTCGCGAGGCAGGAAGACAACAATGCAGGAGGAGTTCAAAAAACTCTTGCAGAAGAAATGCCAATGGCATCTAGGTGCCAATCATGCGGCAATTGATTGCTACCACCTCCGGAGGACATTCAGCAATCCCAGTAGCAACAAGAAGAAAAAGTCAACGGATAAAGAGCCCGAAGAGGACGACCAAGGGGACAAATCGCACAACGGAAGTTCCAAGATGCCTCGAAAACCATCAACGTCATCTTCGGAGGTGACGAAGAGTTCAGTTCCAGGAGGGAACAGAAACTGCTACTTCGAGAAATTATATCCGTCGAGCTGGCGGTACCACAACCACTCCGGTGGTCGGAGGTCCCCATCTCGTTCTCACGAGACGATCAATGGACCAGCTTTTTGGAGCCCGGCAAATTCCCCCTGGTGCTAGACCCGGTGGTGGCAGGGGTCAAGCTCACCAGAGTACTCATCGACGGCAGAAGCGGTCTCAACCTCATCTTCGCCAGCACGTTGAGAAAGATGGGCTTGGACTTAACGGACATCCTCATCCCAAGAAAGTCTCCCTTCTACGGCATTGTCCCAGGCAACACAGCGCATCCACTTGGCACAATGGTCCTTCCAGTCACCTTCGGCACGAGGGAGAGCTACCGTACCGAGTTCATCAAATTCGAAGTTGCCAACTTTGAATCTTCATATCATGCCATACTGGGCAGGCCGGCACTGGCCAAATTCATGGCAGTGCCGCACTATGTTTATTTACTTCTCATGATGCCAGGATGAAGTGGGGTACTCACTCTCCGAGGCAACTTGAAGAAGTCGTATGACTACAACCAGGAAGCTATCCAGTACGCTTCGACTACACGTGTGCCAGATGCTTCAGGAGAGATACTCGTGGCTGCGCAACAACTCTCCCAAGCCGGGCTGGAAATCCCAATGAGGAAAGCAAGCACATCGAGCATCCAGTCGACCGGTGATGTGGCCCTCAAGATGATCCAACTCCAGGAAGGCGACTCATCTAAGACAAGACCACTGTCATCGGTGCAGGCTTAAGTGAGAAATAGGAAATCGCGTTCGTCAGTTTCCTTTGGGCTAACCGAGACATATTCACGTGGAAACCAGCGGATATGCCAGGGGTGCCCAGGGAACTGATCGAGCATAGCCTAAATGTATACACACAAGCTGTGCCCAAAAAGCAACGCCTTCACAGGTTTGCTCAAGACAAACGAGAGGCAATCAAAAGGGAAATAGCTAAACTCCTCGTGGCTGGCTTCATTAAAGAAGTAATCCATCCAGAGTGGGTAGCTAATCCCGTCCTTGTAAAGAAAAAGAACAATGAATGGAGAATGTGCGTTGACTACACCGATCTCAATAAGCATTGCCCAAAGCACCACTTCGGGCTACCGCGCATTGATCAAGTTGTTGACTCGATGGTGGGTTGCGTACTCCTCTGTTTCCTTGACTGCTATTTGGGGTACTACCAAATCGCGCTCAAGGAGGAAGATCAAATAAAGACCATGTTTATCACCCCGTTCGGGACATATGCCTACAAAACTATATCTTTTGGGTTAAAAAACACTGGTGCAACCTATCAACGCGCAATTCAAATGTGCTTCGCCGATCAGCTGAATCGGAATGTTGAGGCCTACGTGGATGACGTGGTCATCAAGACCAGGAATCCCGAAGACCTGATCACAGACTTGGAAGAAACGTTCAACAGCTTACGAAGGTTTTGATGTGTAACATTTAGGTATTTAGAATTTTAAACAATAGATCTTAGTGTTAAGTGTGCATGTTTGATTTTGTTTAAGTGTGTTCAAATTGAGGTGCAAAGGGAAAAAGGGTGTTTATGTAATTTTGGAAAATATAGGCCCTTTAGTGCTAATTGGGTAAGAATGGGAGGTAGCATCAAAACCTAGGAAAAATATAACACTAGGTGTCAAATTTATATCACCATAGGAAAGAAAATGCAATAGATAGGTTAAATCCTAAGAAAAATAGGTCTTTATATGAAAACAGGGACCTAGATGTGATTAATGTAAAAACATGGGTCCTTTTATGCAAAATTGTTGAAGTATAACTTAGGGCCAAAATGTTAGAATACAAGTCATCATGAAATTGCATGAAAACTTGCAAATGTGTCCAAAATTACATGAAATCTACTTCAGTAAGGACAAAAGTAATTCAAATACAACCTTTGTTCAAAATTTAACATGTAAAGCAATAAGCTTTGGTTTTTGAACTTGAACCCTAAATCAATGTTGTAGGGTTTGAAAAACACTACAACTTTTATTTTGGGCATTTCTTCATTAGACTGTTGGATTAGTTGGAAATTTTGCTTTACCGAAAGGCCCCTAGAATCTTTTAGTTTTGCACATAGGTCCTTCAGACCCCCCCATTCCTTCTTCCTCCTCTGGCACGCGCTGCTCTGCTCTGCCCCCCCTGCCGCCGGTGCAGGGCACCTTGCCGCCGCCGCTGTGCCGCCGTTGTCGCTCCACCTCCTGCTTGGTCGACCTCCACGCGTCCCTCTCCCCCTGCCCCGGTCCTATTTTCCCTCCTCGCTGTCCTCGTTCGCACGCGCCACGGCTGCCCGGACCCCTGCTCGGCCGCCACCTCGCCGTCGCCGTGGAGAGCCCGCTGCAGAACCCCAGAACCTTATCTCTCGCGCGCACGAACACTACAAGGGCTCCTACATCCCGTTCCCCTGGTTCTTCTGCCAATTCCCGAACTCCAGACCCAAGCTCCACTGCTGCCCCCTCTTCTTCCACTCCGGCGACTCCTGCTCGTCGTGGGCAGCCACGGTCGACCACCCATTGCTCCCACCGACCCCCTAACCAGCTTCTCCAACCTCTGCTTGAGCTCCCCAGCCCCCAGTAGCTCTCCAATTTCGGCCGGAGCACCGTCGCCGACGCCCGCCGTCCGCCGCCGTCTCCTACTCGCCGTGGACAGCTCACCTCAGCCATCCCCGCACCACGACAACCCCTCAGCCAGTTCCCTTTCGATCTCGTGAAGCTCTACGACCCCTCAATTGGTCCCCTAGTGCACCACACCAGCTCCCCGACGTGTGCCGGCGATCTCCACCCGCCGCCGCTTTCTGCTCGCCGTGGAGCACCCCTCTCCGACCCTCCTCGATCCCAATTACCTCTACCCCGAGCTTCTCCACACCGCCCTGAAGCTCCCCGACCATTTCCTCACCACCCCCGACCACCGGAGCACTGCCCCGCCGTTCACCTCCGCCGCCGGCCGCACTGCCCTTGTCGCGCCGCCGCTACAGGTCATCCCGACCCGATCCCGAGCGTCCACAGGTGCGCAAGAGCCTTGTGATGCTTCCACGCCCCTTTCCCCTCGCCGCCGGCGATCGCCATCGCCGGAACTGGCCGGTCAAACCCCTGCCTCCCTCTCTGACCACGGCCAGGGACCACGGGTTGGAAGACTCAAAAGCCCAGGGGGCTGTCTGCAAAGCCAAGACTCATAGGAATAGTGCCATAAGGACCCTTGTGTTATTTGTGCTGCAGATTTTGAAATTCAACAGCAATTCAAGGAAAAATCATAAAAATGCAAACTAAAATTTGTTGGATTTGTTATTCTAAGATCTACAACTTTCCTTATAGGTTGACTTTCAGTTTCTAAGTGCTCTAATTTAAATGCTAATTTTAAGTAGTTGTAGGCTAAGAAAATGCATAGTAAATAGCAGAAAATGGTAAAAATGTGAAACCAATTGTGTTAGTTTTGTTTTGACATGTCGTACTTAGAAAAAATAATTAGCCTACTGTTTATATAATTTTGTATTGTATAGGTTTAAACTTGAATAAAGCTTATTTGATCTTGTATAATTAATATATGCAATTTTAGATGTTTAAAAATCATGAAAACATTTTAAAATGTTGGATTTGAGTGGTGCAACCTATACGCAAAAAGCCAGGATAAAGTCTTACATGTGTATATAGATCTAAATAATATCTAATAAGTTAGCTTTATTGTTAATTATCCTTGTAGCACAATTCCTATAGAAATAAAATCTTGATAAGTTTACAATGACTTGGAGATAACTTAATCTATAATTGATAAAAATTTCAACCCAATGCTATAGTATTTTATTTGGACATGTTGCCTAATGAAACTAACTAAGTTAATGTACACCCGATAAATGACTGCCCAGTAGAAAGGTAAATGATATGTGTGATAAGTAAATTATATTTTCGTTGGATTGCAACTTTATCGTGAAATAAAATAAAAGTATACGCATCCCTTAAATTATAACTTTGCATATCATATAGACTCGACTACTCTCACCGACGGGGACTCCGAACTAATCCCGGAACAAGGAGTGGAATCAGCTGAAGACCCCGGGAACGCCGTCGGAGATCTAACTGAAGCTCCCAACCAAAGTTTGGAAAACTTTGACACTCCTGCCCCCAACCCCACTCAAGAAGGCAAGCCCCGGACATAACCCCTACTTTATTTACACTGCAATCTATATTTATTTATAACTATCTATGCATTAAGTTCTTAGGCATTGTATGAGAAACCCTAGTTGTATTTTTCTAGGAACCAATGTATTGAACATTAGAACTTAAGTTCGAATAGCCGCTATGCTCATAGGACCGGTAGAAGTTGGGTGATTTCCTGTCACTCGCGCGATATTGGAGTTGCAATGTTTACATTCCTGTAATCACTATAAGGATGACAGACAAGATTTATGTGAAGTATCAGGGTTGAGATGATACCTCATCTATGTTGATGAATTTGATAAGGTCGCAGTGTGTGGTAGCGGTGGTTAAGCGTTTGAAAGTACTAGCAACATGCCGTGAAATATGGTAAGCAGTAAGCCTAGTAACCAATCGGCCCGAGAAGTGGACATACCTCCCACCACCACTCGTATTTGGTTTCTCCTGTTACTCGCTTCGACGTGTAGGAATACGTGTTGCAGGGCAACCAGGAGTACGGTCGTGTAGTCGCTCTACAGGTGTACGTCCTGCACATTGGATGTGCGTATGGTCCTGCAGTCGCTTGTGGTGGCTCTGATCCACGAGTCGAAATGAAAGGCAAATGGTTGCTTCGGAGCAATCGTTGGATGTTCCAAGCATGTGAGTTAGGTTTACCCTTGCAAGGCTGAAATTCGATTCAGGAATCGTCCATTTCTCGCGAAGATTGAGACTGCTTGATCCCTTTGCCACATAGAGTAACAAGAGCAACTTTATGGTTATCAAAGATGATGTTTGGCTAAAGATTCTACCATGCTTGAATAGTTATAGGTGCTTATCTAGAATGATTAATCACATAGAACTTGAAAGCTAAAATTTGAAATTAAGGATCTACTCTTTATTGCTTTTCTGCTGAAAACTCTACCCACAACCATTAAAACCTTCATAAGTCTAGTTACATGGCTAAGTATACCATGAACGGATAAGCCTTGCTAAGTATTAGAATACTTAGTCTTGCCTTGTGACATTTTGTTCAGGTAATCCCCCTGATGACTCTGCTCTGCCTATGCCGTGGCCCTACCCTCTGCCTGATGGTTAGTCCGTGGAGTGGGTCCCGTCCCCGGCCAACATAGACCCTACCGAGTGATATCATGTCAGGGCTAGCATGATATCCGTACCAGCGATGTGTACAGTGACCGTGTTTTAAACTCCGCTGCCATGACTTGAAACCTTGAACTGTTTTGTAATAATTTCCCTCAGTTGGGAACTTATGTTACTTTTGAACACTCAAGTAATATACCTGCCTGTGATGTAAAATGTGATGGCAATTGTATCTCTGGACTCACCTTCGTGCGAGGTACCTTGTTTGATCCTGCATTTGGTGGTTTATCGGGACGTTACATGACAGGCCAAAGGATTACACTGTTTAAAGTGCGTTGGAGCCCTTGAGAGAGGACTTGCGCACTTGAGCCGGTGTAATTCAGGTTGGTTCTGCCACACGATGGAAGCTCAATCCAACAAAGTGCATATTCGGAGTACCATTAGGGAATTTGCTCAGGTTCATTGTCAGCAACCGGGGAATTGAAGCCAATCCTGTGAAGATCACGGCCATCACTGACATGGAGGCTCCAGCCACAATCATGGATGTGCAGAAACTAACAGGATATATGGCAGCCCTGGACAAGTTCATCTCCCGACTCGGGGAGAGAGGACTACCCTTCTTCAAACTCCTGAAGCGCCAAGACAAGTTCTAGTGGACGGAAGAGGCCGAGCGGGCCCTGCAGGATCTGAAACAATACCTACAGTCACCCCCGATTTTCACAGCACCACTGCTGGGAGAAGATCTACTACTTTATATTGCGGCGACAACTCATGTCATCAGCAGTGCCATCATCGTCAAGCGCAGCGAGGAGGGCCATGCGTTTGGAGTGTAGAGGCTTGTGTACTTCATCAGCAAGGTACTCTCCGAATCTAAGGTACGATACCCGGCAGTGCAGAAACTTCTATATGCAATACTGATCATATCAAGAAAGCTACGCCATTACTTCGACGAGTACAAGATCACTGTGATTACGGATTTTCCGTTGGCGGATATTCTACACAGTCAAGATGCCATGGGACGTATATCAAAGTGGGCAGTGGAACTGGGGGCTCTGTCAATCGACTTCAAGCCACGCACTACAATTAAGTCTCAAGCTCTAGTCGATTTTATGGCCGAATGGAGAGAGAACCAAATTCCAACTCCAGTCAACAAGCCAAAGCACTGGACCATGTATTTCAATGGATCTCTTAAGCTTGATGGCGGAGGTGCTCCAGTCCTATTTATCTCCCCAAAAGGCGAACAACTGAAGTATGTCCTCCAGATCCTTTGGGATGTATCCAATAACGAAGCCAAGTATGAAGACTTGCTTGACGGGCTACGTTTGGCGATATCACTAGGCATCAAGCGACTACTTGTATACGGCGATTCACTTCTGGTCGTTCAGCAAGTCAACAAAGAGTGGGACTGCAACAAGGAGACAATGGACGCCTACGTACAAGAAGTGCGCAAGCTGGAAAATAAATTTTCCGGACTGGAGGTTCATCACGTGATACGGGAACACAATGTCGGCGCATATATACTATCCAAGATGGGATCCACCTGTGCACAAGTCCCAGCGGGAGTTTTCATCCAGGAGCTGAAGCAACCATACATCAAGCCCTCACCTCAGATAACCACTGATACCGGTCTTCAGAAGCCCGATCGGGAGGTTATGATGCTCGGGGAGGACTGGAGAGAAACTTACATCAACTTCATTCTGGACCAAAGACTACCAGCAGGGATGGATGCAAAAAGCATAGCGGCAGCTCGTGTCATGCGCAGAAGCAAAGGTTTTGTCCTAGTCGATAATAAACTCTACCGGTGTGGTGCACGATCAGGTGTACTCATGAAATACGTCACGGGAGAAGATGTCTATGACATACTGCAGGAGATACATGAGGGCGTATGCGGCAACCACGCAGCTTCAAGAACGCTAGTTGGGAAAGCATACAGAGCTGGTTTTTGGTGGCCCACCACAGTGTCAGATGCCAAAACTGCCAATTATTTGGCAAGCAATCTCATGTTCCAGCCCACAATCTTATCACCATACCGCCATCATGGCCGTTTATCTGTTGGAGCCTTGATATGATTGGGCCATTTACAATGATGCCAGGTGGTTTCACCCACATATTGGTAGCAATCGACAATTTTACCAAGTGGATCGAGTACAAGCTGATAACCAAGCTCACACCAGATAGAGTCGTTGATTTCATCTCCGACATCCTGCATCGCTTCGGCTTCCCGAATACCATCATCACGAACCTAGGATCAAATTTCACGACTAACCAGTTCTGGGAGTTCTATGAAAATACGTGCATCAAAGTCAAATACGTCTCCGTTGCACACCCAAGAGCCAATGATCAAGTCGAGAGGGCAAACGGCATGATAATCGAGGACCTCAAGAAAAGACTCTATGATGCAAACAACAAGAAAGGCAGAAAGTGGATACACGAGTTGCCACATGTCGTCTGGGGGCTCAGGACTCAGCCGTCCAAAGCCACAGGACAAACACCATTCTTTCTTGTCTACGGCTCCGATGCAATCTTACGTGAAAATCCCCAAGGGTTGAAATGTACAATGAAGGCGAGGCGGACGAAGCAAGGCAGCTAGAGCTTGACTCTGTCGAAGAGGCTCACTGCACTGCTCTTATTCAGTCAGCACGATACCTACAGGGGATCCGATGATATCACGATCGCAATGTCAGAGAACAGTCATTCAGTATAGGCGATTTGGTCCTACGCCGCATCCAAGATGAGTCAGGGTTACACAAGCTCAATTCAAGGTGGGAAGGACCGTTCATCATCAAGCAGATTACAAGATCGGGGTCTTATTGACTACAATACCCCGAGGGCCAAGACGTCCTAAATTCCTGGAACATACAGAACCTACGCAAGTTTTACCCATAAGAAGACACGCAGTGATAGCTGTTCTTCGAGCACTAAGGCAGTTTCTTTCCAATTCAATTTAGAGGCCACGTGCCACAGAATCAGGAATGTAAATTTTCTATTAAAATTTGGAGGCTATAGCCACGTTCAAGTTTTATATAAATCGACTTCTTGCCATGAGCATAGCTGTTGTTGCGATGATGATCGCATTTTTTCCAAACAGGCTAGATCCGCTCGATCGGACTCAATCTAACTTGTTTGATGGGCTCACTCGATGAGCTATATCGACTACTCCCAGAGTCGCTACACTCGGGGTAGTATCGACTACTTGCTACGAGCACGATAGTCGTTGCGATGGTGATCGCATTTTTCCAAACAGGTTAGATCCGCTCGGTTGGATTCTATCTAACTTGTTTGACGGGCTCACTTGAGCAGCTATATCGACTACTCCTAGGGTCGCTGCACCCTGGGTAGTGTCTACTACTTAGCCTATGAACGTGGATGGCAATTCTGATATCACAAGGCAATGATAGTAGAGATAGCACTGACAGATATATTATAAGGAGAAGAGTACTTTACAATAACTCAATCCTGTTCTATACTCTCTACTATTTTTTTAGCTACAGGCCTGGCCTCTAGAAGGTACTCGCCGAACTGCTCTTCAGAGCAGTCTGCAGCTACACCTTGTGTGAGGACTTCTAGTTGAGCCTTGGGCCAAAATGACTTCACAAGACCTAAGGCGTGGCTAACATATGTGGTGGGGGCCTCGGCGATGAAGCTCAGGACTTTTTGCGGAGCTCCGCGGAGTCGATCCAGCAGGGATCACCCGTCTGCTGCACCGTCATCCTGCGGATCCACCACTTCAACCAGCTGCTGGGCGGCCACCCTTAGGTCCTCCAGCTCTTTTTGGCGCTGTTCCTTCTCTTCGCCTAGCGTCTTGATCTGCTGAAGGCACTCGACGAACTGCTGCTCAGTATCGGTGATCACCTTCTGCAGCTTCTCGACGTCATCTGTACAACGATATAGCATATTCTTCACGTCAGTAAGTAACTCTTCTTTATAAGTTAAGAGTTTGTTAACCTCTGCGGTGAAGACAATGTTTCAGAACACAAGACCAAATGCTAGAGAAAATACTCGAGCAAGGAAGGGACTTGCCTTGATGCGCTTTTTCTGTTCCTTGAGCTGTTCTTGGAGCTCAGAGTTGGACTTCTCAAGATTACGGATGTTGTTCTTGAGCAGCCATGTTTCCCGTGTCCGTTCCTACTTCAGCTTGTCGATCTCCTTCCGAAGATAGATGTTCTTTCTGAGTTCTTCCTTGATGCGTCGATCCTTCACTTGGAGCTCCTAGAGGCCACTCTCGACTGCTTTTAGCTTCTCAGATTTTTCTTGAGAGTGTTTGGCCACATCTTGTACAAGGGGGAAGATTGAGAAGATAGAATAACTCGACGAAATATAATGGCAGAAAAGTAGTCATGCCTTACCAGGGTGAACTTGTACATCTCTTTGGAGATCTTCTGGAAATACCGCATGTTGTCAATCGTGAGGAGAGGATCATCCAACAGATCTTTGGTGATGATGTTCTTGAATCCTCTCCCAGACATCAACAGAGCTGCAGGGCTGCCAGAAGTTCCCGTTGCCTCTTCAGTTGATGGCTGCGGGGCACCTGCAAGTCGAAATGGCATTCAATACATGAAGCCTGCGATCTAAGTAGTTAGCTGCAGGGGGTCAGACACTTACCTGTGCCATCCGCAGGAGCGGCATTGGTGGCCTCAACTTGTTCACCACCACCAGCGCTGGATTCGATTTGCTGGGGCTCAGGAGGTGGTGGGTCGGGCAGCATCGCGTCCTCATCCCTGGGGGCTGGCGGCACGGGGGCTGGAGTAGCCGAGATGGGCTCTGGCTCATCCAACCCCAAAGCAGACGAAGTCCTAACGAAGCAGCATCAAATATATCATCAAACAAGTCAAAAAAGCAGAAGATATATTATGAACAAGGAGCTGCACTTACCGAGAGGATTTCTTTATGCCGGATTTCTTCAGTCTTAGTGCCCGTGGTTTTACAACCACGGTACTCATTGCCGGTGGCGGGGTCACACCAGCCGAGGGCGCGGGATGCCCTGGCGAGGCACCCGCCACGGCAATGGTCACGACCCCTGCAGAAGTAGTCGACGGATCCGTCCCAGCAGTTTCTGCAAAACCACCTGCTAGAACATCATCCCCAGCAAACGCGGTCCCAACCACCTTTCGGCACTTGGGGCCAGGAGGAGAAGAACAAGGACTGCAACATAGACAAAGTAAGCATCCAACAACCACAAGACTTGATAATTCTACAAGACGGCGGCCCCATACCTGGTGGGTTCGACTACATTTGCTTTGCGCTTGCGTACCACCCGACGACCCCGACGGACTGATGGCAAGGCTTCTACCAACTCCATGGATGATCCGGGGGAGTTGTTCTTGTTCGCCTTCCCTTCAGTTGCCTTCTCCGTCGGGGGGATTTCGCTTTCAGTTGTCTTGCCGCTGGGCAGATCATCAGACGATTGAGCCCTTTTTGCTTCAGCTGCGGCGCTGGGAAGAAGGTGGTATGGTTGGGGGATGTCGGCTTGTGGCGGATAACTCCGGTACAACACCGTGTGTCCCTGCAGAGGATTCTCCATCAATGGAAGTTCTAGAACAACAGAAATTATTCCAAGTAGTCGAAGCCTTACCGGTTCTGGAGGATTTTGTGCGGAGAACAGCTCCGGGACGTAAGGCACCATGTTGACATCCAGTAGCACCCGCTTGACCCGGATGAGCGTGGCATCGTCAGTCAGTTCCTCTGCGCACATTCGAGATGGGTCTTCAGCACCCATGTACTCGAAGCCTAGCGTATAGCATTGCTGGATTGGTTGGATTCGGTGTTTGAAGAATGAAAATATTACTGATGCGCCGGTCACCCCTATTTCCTTATGGGCTGCTATGAGAGCTAGCAACTCATTGACTTGATCCATGTCCCCCTTGGAGAGCTCGGTGTTCCACTCCGGCCGCAGGATCGGGGGCTTACCCATTCTTTTAGGGAGTTGGGGGACATGGTTTCTGATATAGAAGCAATGGTTTTTCCATCGAGGGATGTTGGAGGGGAATTTGTAGGAAAGATATCTGTCACCGGCCTGTTGCCTAAGCTGGATGCCGGCACCCCCTACAACGGATGGATTTTTGGAGGTAGGTTGTGGTTTTACGTGGAAGAGATAGCGGAAAAGATCCCAATGGGGTTCAATTCCAAGGAAAGCTTCACAAAAGTGGATAAAGATAGCAATGTGGCAGATCGAGTTTGGGTTGAGATGATGGAGCTCAAGCCTGTAGAAATAAAGAAGGCCACGAAAGAAGGAGCAGGTGGGGAGAGCCAAGCCCCGTTCTGAGAAATGGTAGAATGAGACGATTTCGTCTACATTCTCCATAGGAAGAGATTGGCAAAAAGAAGGGCGCCAGTTGATGAGGTTTTTCATCTGAAGCAAACCCTCAGAAATAAGATTTAGGAGGTCGTTATTGGAGCACTTACTATAAGACCACTCCCTAGAAGGCGGCTGCGATTCCTTCCCCTTCCCATCTTTCTCGTTGGATCTCTTGGGCACCATTCTAGATCTGTTTGCCACAAGCTGCTTTACTCGCATGCACTCGGGGGCTGCAGAGAAGGGGCAGATAGATTCGGCTAGCTTGGGGTTTGTCAAAGGGGGTGAAGGTGGAGCACGGATCTGATTGGAGATTCGGAAATTTCTCGGCGGATTGAGGATTGGAAGCACGGATTTTACCCTAAGTTACCGTGGGGTTAAATAACCAGCGGCCGGATACAGGTTTACTGTTCCGAAGTTGAAGAGTCGTCACAGGGAATATTCGGAAGACGAGGGGTCATTTGGTGGATTTTTAGATAAATTATTCGATTAACCATTTTTTTAGGGTTAATTGTCCTGAAAAAGGGGCTTTTTTGAATTCCAAATCTAACTTCTATCATCTATACCATCACACCAATTATTTTCCAAGAGAATATTTTTTCACTGCATGCCACGATCATTGGATCCTTTTTTCCAAACCTGAGAGATTTGGATTCAAGGCTCGGGGGCTGTGGGATACGTGGCATCGACTACTTATTTTTCGAATATATTCGAAGAGTAAGCAAGGAAGATTCAAGACTAATGTGACCCTCAGCCTGATTCTTCAATTTAACCTAAGGCTTGGGGCTACTCCATATGGAGTGCGATTTTCCATCGCACACCATACCAAAGAAGTAATTCGGGGCATGAGCACCTCATAGCTTCGATGCAGCCAAGGAAGTACTCGAAGAAGAACTTCAAGACGGAGCTTCACAAGAAGCCGAAGACTACTTCGAAAGTATTCGAGGAGCCTGCAGTACTCAGCTACGAAGAGCTCGGGGGCTTGTCAGACCCAGGACTATGAGACTGTATTCATAACGTAGTTCATACAGGAATAGGGGATGGAATATGTCCTATACCTTATCTGTGTTGTACTCTACTCACATGCTAAGTAGGACTATCCGATATAGAAGGAAGCTACTCGAGTCATACTCAAGTACAATTCCTAGGCTAGTGTTGGACTAGGATTCATGTAACCCTGTCCTCATACCATCACACCAGTTATTTATCATGGGAACATTTTTTTACTGCCTGCCACGACCTTTGGAGATAAAGTTGTTTTCTACTCGTATGAGTAGGTGATAAAGCTAGTCGGTACAGAAGGAAACTACTCGAGTTGTATTCGGGTACGATTCCTTGGCTAGTATTGGACTAGGATTCATGTAACCCTATCCTCCAGGATATATAGGGGGGGTAAGGACTCATTCAAAATACAACATCTACACCCAAGGCAATACAAACCACCATACAGGATGTAGGGTATTACGCACCTCGCGGCCCGAACCTGTCTAAATCTTGTGTTCCTTGCACCTTCGAGTTCCTGATCTCGGCGTCTCGGTGGGCAGCCGATAAAACACCAACAGGCAGTGCCGTATCATACGACATGCAAGATACGTATGATACATATGCTAACTGCCTACTATTGAACTAGTATATATATAATTTGCACCCTCTAACTATTATAATGTCTGATTCTAACGCCCAACTTAATATACAGACATCAAGGTCAAGATCTTTTAGGTGGGTTTAAAGATGATTTTCATTTTTAGAAATTAGAAAAAAAAATTAAACTACATAATTATTAAACAATTCATTCAAATTAAAAAAAATTAGTACCGAATTTTTCCTAGAAACATAACTTATCGTTGGATTGTAGTTATTTGGATATTAATTATTCTTTCATGTTCCTAGTGTTTTATTGCTTTTAATCACTGTTATTAAACATGGACGAATAAGATTCAGATAACTCCACGGTTTATATTTTTAGAGAACTTTTGGTACTTGTTTCATATTTTTCTAATTTAAATGTAATAGTTATAAATTTTTAATCTAGAATTTTTATGTTTTTAAAAACGGTAAACCACCATTGAAACCGTCCGAAAGAGCAAAGTTTTCAAGTTTTAATAGTTGGGTGATCTTTAGTGTCAGATTTTATAGTTTAAAATTAAAAATCGGACTATCATGCTAGTTGGAGGATTGAAATTGGACTTCTCCCTCGTATGTATACGTATATTTGCCTATGCATGCATGATGCATGGATGTATACATACATGCATGGGTTTTGGTAAACTGATTCACCGAAACACAAGTTACTGAACTTGAGATCATTCCCCAAGACACTAGAGGTCTTTTTTCTTGAAAGGAGAAAAGGAAAGGTAAAAGAACACTCAAGACAAAAGGGGGGAAAAAAGATGAAGAGGAGCTGCCAACGGAACACGAATCGAAGAAGAATATACCTCTATAGTAGTAGTACAAGTTTCTCGTGCAGGATGGAAACACGTACGGAATGATCGAAGCGTAAGGCTACATACCTACCTACTCTGTACTCCAAACTCCAAAGCAGCACAGCAGGCCCCATATTTTTGTTTTCCGGAACGGACGCGTCATTCGTTTTCATGCACCGACCCGATCGATACGCTTCGCTCGTCGGAAACCAAACTAATAAAGATAAAGGTGCCTACCCCCACATACAGCACCCTTTTGACCTTTTCTTCAATTCCCTGCTGCCATTTATTTATTTTTTGTTCTCGCTGACAATCAAGCGTGTGGTTTATTTAAAAAGACAGATGGATGATGATCAATTATTTGCATTTGGAGCGAGCAATTCGTCAAAAGAACTAGCTCTGATCGACCACACCGTTCTCTTTCCTCCTCGTTCATGGACTAGCTAGATCGGGTAGCAGCAGCAGCCTAGCTTTTTTTTTTTAACTGTGATCCTTGCGATCTCGTCCTAATCAAGTGCGTGGTTCCTCAGGCGGATTTGGTCTTCTCCTTAACAATTTTGGACTCCCACGCACATCCATGGAGTGGCCGGCCCAATCCTTCTCGTTTGCCGCCTCCTGATCACCACAAGGAAAAGGAGATTGCATTGGTGTGAAACGTGAGTGTCGGGGTGGAAGGAGTGCGTGGGACCCAAATACTTCTCATGCAAAATGTGCAGCTACATCTTTTTAATTATATTCTCGACATGATTAGGTCCAGCTAGTAGTGACACTTTCTTTTAAAGCAATTGGTTAGAATTGTTCATATCTAGCCTCTTTAGGCAACATGTGTAGGTATTAGGGCATGCTTCTTTTTCACAGCATGATCTTATTCTCTGGGAGAAGTGGATGTGTGTCTAAAAATGGTTCTTTAGATTAACTAGCTCAGTATGAAGTAATTCTAAGCAGGCTGTTAATTAGGAGAAATTACTTAATTGTTTCCAGCTCCCAACCCCTTAGTTCAATTCAGATATTCACTTCTGGAATCAACTTAGGATCAGTTGTTTGTTGTTTGGTAGAGGTTCTTCTAAATTCAACCTGGAAGATGCTCCAAGGGGTTCTGCTAAATATACCACTGTTGACTCACTATATATTATTTCATTTGGAACAACATGTATAACAATAATGAGGAATAAAGTTCTCTCTCTTTGTGAATCAACCAAATGAAATGCCATGGGTTTTATTTCAATGACAACATGTGCAACAGTGGTGCGTTGGCAAAGAAGAGATGCGCCGCTGGGAGTTGGCAGGGGCTCGATGTTTATCCCTTTTGAGTGCGTCTCTCCCGGGTGGTTAGAGTTGTATTAGTGGGAGGTCATTTTTCTGCTTTTAAAGGTGCAAATGTAAAAACGGCCAAGGTGTTTGTGTGGTGCGAGTTGTAACAGGGTGTTCAACATTTTACTTCTTAATATAATGAAGCACAGCTCTTCTGCATTTTCGAGGAAAAAAAAGAAAAAACAGATTGTTCAGGTTGGTCTCCCTGCAATATTTAACGCCCATAGCCGGCCAAACTCACCGCCACGGTCAACCTTACTCCGATGAGATTTCAGAATTAAAAGAAACCTAGCTATATAAATTAAATGTCACCAAATCGTACATGCATGCATGTGGGTCTGCGTATGTATATTTGTCGGTATACCTATATCAGTTGTACATGTGAGGACCTCAGCCACAGATTCCTATACGAATCCGAGTAACTCTTATCGATTAATTTACATTTGATTATTAGCAGCGCGTAACCATATGATGTGCTCACGTATCAATCATTTTCTTTTCTAAATATTTTTTTTATGTTCTATGATACCTATTATTCTCTTTTCTTTTCTTTTTCCGTCTTTTTTCCTTCTTCATGTTGTTTGCAGAGATATTATGTTGATAAATATTTCATATGAATTACATAAAAAGTTATCTCGAGAAGTTGTAGTATGTTTGCAAGCTCTATGTAAACTTATGTATCAAAGTTGTGTGAGAAGCTTTTCTCATAACATGCTCATGGAAGTTATGCTCAAAATGAAAAAAATTATGCCTAAAAGTTGTACGTGCCGTGAAAATTATGTTATCCTATAAGAAGTTGATTGGAAAAAGTTATGAGCAAAAATTGTAATCGTAAAAGATGTACTGAAAAATTATCATCTGATAGTTATTTGAGAAAAGTTATATGTGTACACATGTCATAACTTTCTAAAAATAGAAAATTACAGAGAGAGAAACTTTCCATATATGGATAAATGCATACTCTAGTCATACAGCATGCATCATCCGTATGACGTGTTTGTCAACCGGCATGCACGGCCATGGCTTGACCAATCACTCAACAAGCTAATTGATAGCCAGACCCCAATTAACCATACCAGAACGACTGAATTGACTTTGACTGAATGGGGCCAGCAAAGACGTAGGCACGCACTTGATAATGACACACTCACAGCAGCAGCCGGCGACCGTCTCTTCTTCCCAACTGAATTTGCCAACTATATGTACTAGAACACAAGAACAACTTTTGATTAAGCTGCCTGGCACCGACGACACAAGGCATGAACTTAGCTATTTCGTTCTTCCAAATCAAGGTACATTATCAGGACTGCTAACATCATCAATATAATTACGAACTGGTCTGTGACCAGTTGGTGAGCAGGACCTCAGTAGCACCCCAGCCCAAGAGCTCGCAGGTTACACGTGCGCGTTCAGAAAACGAGTTAATAATAAGGTTGTTTGTTCTGAAAACTGATGGGAACGGACAGGATAACCCCCAGCCTTGCCTTTTTATCATTATTTTCTCACTGAATCAAAACGAAAACGAAAACGGGTATGTCGATCATTCCTATAAAATTTCAATTTGAAGCATAAGATTATGCTTTTGCCTTGCTTCTGGTGGCAGCGAGCAGCACATGGAAACGGGAGACCCAACAGGCCTGCTGACCCATATAATAATATAAGCCATCCAATGGCTCTGATCTGAGACGCTGACTTATATCAAAAACGGACAAACATGCACCTCTGCACTCCACACTTGCATACTTACTATCTCATTGGCATCAGAAAGGAAAAAAATACAATGTGGGAGCCGTCAGGCAGATCGATCTCATGGTTATGTTAGGCAGATCGCCCTGCAACATTAATTAATTTAAAGCGGGCGGCCATATCACGAACTGATCATTGAGGGATCGGATTTCGTATTTAAAGACAGCCTAGCTAGACATCATCTAGAGGATCTTCTTATTAATTTGCTCCACAAATTGCAATCCCAACCCCAGTGAGATGGAGCGATCAGACTCTGATGATGATCATCTGCTAACCCATCTCACTCACATGCATGGTGGCATCTGATAATCTCTGCTGATCAGTCTCAAATCAATCTGAACATGCAAAGCAGGCCATACTGCCACCACCTAGTACTTGTGTAGTACGATCTGATAAGATGTTGACGATACATCCCCATTGCCATCACCCATCAGACCACACCAAACCATACCAGAATATAGGGCCCAACCTGAGAGGAAGTCGCTTCGGCCAAAGCCAAACATAAACCAGTCTTCATAACTCCTTTTCCATTTGGCTTTGCTGGTTCCAAGTCAGACAGAGATGATTGATGAGAGCAACAGCTAGCTAGCAGGTGGCGATCGGCCCTTTCTTCCTAACTGAATTTGCCAACTTTTGTCGTCAAACTGTGCTGCGGCGCGATACATGCATGGTCTGGTCATCGTGCTCTCCTAGATCATAGCAACAACACACACCGGTAGCAAAAGTGCTACGGTGGATTGCCACCAAACTCAGATGGAATTGCCATAGCAGCAGCATCTCCAGCTGGCCTTTTACTTTGGAGATCACGCAAAAGATTTGGGCGCTTGAGAATTTTCTAGCAGACTTTGGATGCAATGCAAGAAATAGGTGCGGATGATTCATTTATTCACCATAGAAAAGAGAAAAAACTCACAGACATGCTACCTAGCCTCTGTTTCTGTTTCTTTTAGAGCAACTCCAGCAATAGCCCATAAATCATACCCTCCAAATGCTAAATGGGATCTGCCTCTATTTTTAGGAGCTTCTAAATTTACTTCAACTCCAGCAACAACCCTCAATTCTAACTTATAATAGAGAACTCCCTAGAGATCCCTGGGAACAGAAGGTGGAGGAGGGGATCTGAAGGTCTTCCTAAAATAGAGGGTTAGTAGGGGTCTGCTGGAGCGCTTTTTTTTCACCCTCTATAGGGGGCTGTTTAGAGGGAAGTTGCTCTTATGTTGGTTCCCTCCTCTCCACAGCCTTCTCTATCTGAAGTAAAGTTCATGCACAGATGCATACATGAAAATGCTTTCAGAGAGCAAGTGGTGTCCAAACACTGGATACCGGTTACCGGATATTAGGTACGATGGTTGAAAAACTGGTACTACAATACAACTAGGAATCCAACGCTTCGTTAAACTGAGAACAAGGCATTGCATGCAGCAACACCGACACAATACATCACACACATACTGGAGCCACCGATCGGACCTCTCTTCCTAACTGAATTCGCCTACCTTTTTTGCCATCACAGAGACAGTGATGGATTGTTGCCAACGAACTAACTAACAGTGACTGCAAAGAGGTGCATTTCTCACAGCGACCTTCACTTCTTCTTTGCTGTCTTTTTCAGAGAGCACGCAAAGATTTGCATACTACTTTAAGAGAATCTGCATCTGACTTTGGATGCAATGTAAGAAACAACTGTGTGGATGACTCGTTGTGCACTAAGAAAAATCATGCACATGCTACCTAACCTATCTCTGTGTCTCTTGGTTATTAGTTTTGTCCCTTTCTAGAGCCTTTTTTTTTCTGAAATTAAATTCATCAAGAGATGCATACGTGGATATGCTTTCAGATCACGGAACGCCAGCTCACAAGGGCGGTGTTCACGTCCTGGAGGTGAGCATCACGTCTCTTGTCCTCGCGTCACCCTCCCTGGCAGCTCGGAGGGTGATTCCGTGCTGCTATCCGTCCCCTACCTTAGACTGTCTCCGGTTGCCGCCGCCTGCCGCCGCCGCCGGCGACCGTTGGCTGAGCCAAAGCCGGCTCAGTTTGCCTCCTCTCTCCCTCCCCTCTCCCTATTTCCCCAGTCTCAAAGACCATGGTCATGGGTGCTGCTCTGCCGTGCGCCGCCGCCGACTGGATCCGGCGTCTCCTTCGCCAGATCAGGGCTCCCCCAGGTCGGATCTGGTCGTGCCCCCCCCCCCCCCCGCGGGAGTCACTGGGGGACCGGCCCTCTCTTGCCCGGGTTCGCGGCCAACGGCCGTTGGTCCGGCGCGTCGCCTCTCAGTTGTGATGACGGTGGTGGGGGTGTCCCTGCCGGCGGCGCTTGGCGGGGTTTGACAACAACATTGTGCGGTTGCGTGCCACCCGCCGTTTGGCGCCCTGTCTTCGCCCGCTCCGGTGGCCGCCGGTGGCAGCGTCCCCCCACGCCAACCCCCACTATTCCCCGCGTGCATCTCTCCTGGCGGTGAGTTGGCTTCGCTGCCGCGACTCCAGATCCGCCCCATGGCGGCTCTGTGGCCGGGGGTTGGTTGATGTGTGTGTGGTGGTGGCGGGCAGCTTCTCCTCCGGAATGATGCTTCTCACTGCATGTGCTTGTATCGTCACTTCCATCGTTATGGTAGCTTAGGTCGTCTTCAGGTTGCCTTGGTCGTTCATTTTGATCTCTAGCGGTCGACTTGTTGATTCAAATTTGACGGATGTTGTGCCATCGATAGTGGATGCTTTGCCGCGGTTGCTTGTCTGTATTGACGGATAGCCTTCATGGTTTCTCTATTGGTGGATGATTTGCCGCGGTTGCTTGTCTGTATTGACGGATAGCCGTCATGGTTTCTCTATTGGTGGATGATTTTTCACCCTCTTGCTGTTTGGGCGGATGCTTTGCCACCGTTAATCGCATCATCCGGTGGATGCTTTGCCACCACTGCTATGGTGATGATTATCTTTAGCAGGTCCAATTGTTTAGCGTCGTCTTAATGGTTCCGTGAGGATGAGCGTGTTCTCTCTTCCTCCATTTTTCTTGCTTGATTGTTTTTGCTAGGTCGCGTGCCACTAGCTTAGTGGTGCTTTGTAACTCGGCATTACGAGGGTTCTCATAGTTACGTCGTTGTAATTCTCTTTCTCTTATTGAAAAACGTGCTCAGGCACGGTCGTGAAAAAAAAAATCACGGAACGCCCCTTTACACCCGGCTCGCTCTACGATATCAGATGTTTAGTACGGTGATTTGAAATTTGGATTGCTGCAAGTGAGAGTGCACCGAAACTAAAAAGGAATGATCCAGAAGTGCGTAACAGAGGGCTGAGTAATATGAAATAAAGTGCGGACAAATCTACTTTAAATGACAGCGAAAGTGAAATCAATATACAAATGCATGCCACTGCCCAGCCAGGTCAGAAAAAAGGAAACAAGGCGTGTCCTTGAAGCAGATGATTGCATTTGAAGCAGAAAAAAAGGAAGCAAGGCATTACACACACGCTGGACGGACGCTGTCAGTTTAATTGCTCTTAGCAGACTTATGTTAAAAACAAACAAACCCCAACATGCGCCTGCACTGCACACTAATCAATTTAGCGCGCAGGCGGCCGAAACCAAAACATCGCCATCACCATCGTACCAGAATGCAAACCGGACCAGACCAGAAGCACACCACAATACAGAGGAATTCGTGACTTCTGCCAAATAAACACAAAACAATCTTCAACTCCTTTTGGATGATCGGATCGCTTGGTTGCATTGGTTCCAACTTCAAAGTGAGACAGATTGATGAGAGCATGCAACAGCAGGCGGTGATCGGTCCGTCCCTTTCTTCCTAACTGAATTTGCATAGTTTTCTCATCTTCTGTCATTTCACCAACACGTACATGCTAAGAGAAGGTTGTGCTACAATTGAACTAGTACTATAGCAGAACAACAAAACATACAAAGAATCTCCAGCTGACCTTTCATTCATTGAGAGAATTTCTAGCTGATCTTTTTATGCGGTACGAGAAACAAGAGCGCGAGACTCATTCTGCACCAAGAATAATCAGAGACATGCAGTGCAACCAACCAAATTAACCTTTGTTACACTTGGGTCCCCGGTATGAACTCTCACTGCGATGTGATGTATTCGGTGAACTTTGCTGCAACAAAGCTGCAGCTTTTATGGGTCCCCTCCCCCCTCTTTATTAATAGCTGAAGGTAAGATATTCAAATAGATTCATATCTAATAAGCGTACGTAATTATGGAAAAGAAATCTTGTTAATAATGCAAACATTCAGACATAACTTTTATGTTTCCAAACTAAATATTTTGAAAGCTAGTATGGTCAAAGTTTCAAAAGTTTGATTGCATATTTATCAAAGCATCAGTAATATATTTGTGACAGGGGATCAGAGGAAAGCTATGCTGAAATGGATGGCACTAATGAAGTGCAAAGGATGCATGGTCAGGTCTGTTGACTCAACAAGCAAGTGTTCGCATATATTCTCTTAGAGTGCTACATGTCTTGGGCTCTTGGCTGGCCCATGGTAGGAAAGATGAGGTTATACGTTTCGATGGGCAGGTCTCTCAACTGCTGATGAATAAAAGGGTGGCCCAGATGAGGTGTGGTGATACGAGTTTACTGGCTGTTGTCTTTTGATCCAACGTCTGCTGTGGTGTGTGTGTGGGAGGGGGGTGTCGGGGTCTATCCATATCTTTGTTTTGAGTATTTTTGAGAAGTGAATTGAGCATGATCTCTACGAAGCTATCAACCATGGTTGATCATTGATTTCAAGAAACTCATTCCTTTTAGAAAATGGATAAAGATCCGACCTTTTGCATCATCCAATGCATACGATCATTGTCGATTATTACATCATCACGGTAATGACATATTTAGAAAAAAGGTCTAGATTATACGATAACTCATAGCATTCACATAATCTAAAGAGAAATCGCCAGCCATTCTTCGCATATACCTCCATCGCCAACACTTCCATAACATGGCAAGCTCTCTGAATATTGTCCCTTTGCAGCTCCTTGCTTTCAGAATCTGAACCAATATGTTCCACGAAATATTACCTGCATAAAAGATGTTATAGATTTCTTGTTAAAAATAATATCATTGCGATATAGCCAGATAGACCAAAACATGGCTGCTACTCCCACTAAGATTTTGCGCTTAGTGTTAGCATCTTTGTCACTTTGCCATTTCTGCATGATATGACCCCTGCTATTAGGTATTTTGATCTGTAGAGCAATATCTATAATTTGCCAACTGATCTAGCAAAATGACAATCAAAGAAAAGGTGTTGTATTGTTTCACTATGATTGCAAAAGGCACATTTTGAACTACCATTCTAGTTTCTTTTGATCACTACAGGAAAACAGGATATTTTCGTCGGCCAGAAGCCGACGAAAATAGCCCATATGCCGACGAAAATAGGCCGACGAAATAAACTCGACGAAAATAGGATTATTTTCGTCGGTTGCCGACGAAAATACAGTCATTTTCATCGGCCGAAAAAGCCGACGAAAATATAGGGCTATTTTCGTCGGCCTAAGTAGCCGACGAAAACGAGTTATCTAATTTCGTCGGCTAATTGGGCCGACGAAAATATATTACATTATTTTCGTCGGCCAGTGGCCGACGAAATTACGGTTATATATTTTTGTCGGCTATTTGGACCGACGAAAATAATGTAATATATTTTCGTCGGCTCACTGGCCGACGAAAATAATTGATTGCTGCCCAGTATTTTCGTCGGCCATCCGGCCGACGAAAATACTGGGACCGCTGCACATACCTGCTGCCCTATATAGGTCCTTCATCAACATACAATCAATCAGATTTATAAAATACATCAACATCCAATAAATATAATTAAAGAACGAGATACGATATCACATGATGTCGATAACCTCCAAAGCAGTTATGTTATCCAAAGCATAACATACATATCCAAAGCATGACATATCCAAAGTAAGTTATCCACCGAAGGACTTTCGACACGCTCCCCTGCTAGTCCTACATGGCAAGTGAAAGAGCCTACAACGCGAAAACACAAATCAAGGAGGAGAGGTAATGTTATGTCCGCTGCCGCAGTCACCTCCAGAAATGTTACGCGGTGCCGTTGGTGGCGTGGACGGGCTGGCTCCTCGAGGATGAGTACTCCTCGAACCCTAATTATAGAAAAAGTTAAATCTATTTAGTATGCATATGTAAGACAAATGGTATACGATATAATTACCACTTGTGGAGACGGTACACGCACAAATGGTACAAAATTCGGCGGTGGAGGAGGAGGCGAAGGAAGAGGTGGCAAGTTAAATTGTGAGCCAAGAGTAGCCGCTAGCATTTCCTAAAACCCGAAAGTAGATTAAATATCTTATAACAATGAAAAGTGCATAAAGACTTGAAAAAATATAAAACTTGCATAGTACCTGAATCTGTCGATGCTGAGCGAAAAAACCTTGCATGTACTCGTGCTGTTGCCTTGCCCACTCCTCTTGCCTCTGCATCGCCTCTTGATGCTGCCTTATCTGCTCCTGCATTTCAGTTTCCCTTTGACTTTGCCGTTGGTAGCCCCGAGAATTCTGAGTGGACTGGGAACACCTTGCCTCACTCAAAGCACCACTTGTATCAATAACTCCATTCAACATGCTAAACCTGCCATGTTTCTTCCCTCCCCCGCTTGAGTATAATGCACCGACATCCACATCACTCGTCCTCCAATCATACTCATCCCCATGACGTGCCACCATTTCATCGCCATATCTCGCCTACCATTCAGGCAACCAATAATAAGATTATATTGAAATCATCGCTTAATTGAAATCATATTATTTTACTAACCAGAGTCTGCGTAGCATTGTCACTGCAAAGCAAATCTGGCTGTGTAGGATCTGGGCCGTGGTGGCCTCGAATGTACGTTTCAATGTAGCTTGGTGCCACCCCACTTTGTGCCTCCTGATAAAGAAATAATTGTGATATTGCAAGTAAGCACATAGTAAACAAATTGAAATAATAAACACGTACCATTCGACGAGCCAAACGAAGATGTCCATCAGCCCCATATCTTTGCGTAACCCGTGGTCCTGCTTGACGATTAGCTCTCTTCATTCTAGATTTCTCCACAAAGCTAGGTGAAGCCCAATAAGCACAAAGTGCTCGCCAAGCATCCGGACACTTTCTCAACCAAGGCAAACCGCTAATATCAACTTCAAGGTACTCATCCTCTCGAAGATATATCTCAGAAGCACCCAATTTCTTGTTCATGTCTTGCAGCTTTATTTTTTTGTAGTACAAACAAACGCACTGTATACGAGCATTGGACATCATGTCCCTTACCACCTTCGTCGCTGCCTTGTCAAACACAGAACGAGCCCTATCTTGTAGGCACTGCTCCTCCCCCTCCGGCAAACGATACCTCTCCTAAAAAGAAAAATTAATTCATTAGTCAACTCATAAATGAATCCAATAGATATTAGTTATACAAGTTAGACAAGTTAAGATAAAAAAGTACCCAGAACTCATTCCAAACTCTCGCTGCCGTCGTGACGCCCTGGTCATCCGATTGCAGCTTATAATGCTCCCACTTCAATGCAGGCTGAAGCACACCTCCAACTGTGACCATTCCTGGGTAGTGAAACCGACAAAGTGTTCCCAATGTTGCATTCACAGGTCTTAACCTATTTCTTCCCTCCCAACAAATATCGTCCCACTGCCTGCAATTATTACATGTTATCCATCATGTTTCTTACTTGAACTATACAATATATTAAATAAAACAATCACAATAATAAAATATATTACTTACCAATCCCCATGTGGCCTAATCTGTCGACGATTTGCTGGATTGGTTGCTGCAGGAGTCATCACATTGTTGCCTCTAAATCTAAATGTGGCGTATTAGTTAGCTAGCTCATACAAAATTTTTCATGAAATGATCGTAAGTACCTGAACACAGTTTGTGCAGCAGTATCCTCCTCTTCATCCTCCCCCTCCTCCTCCTCTGCATATCCATCATCTCCAGCCTCGCACTCTTCTCTGTCCTCGCACCCATCTCCCTCTCCACTACCTCCATCGCCATCCACTTTCGCGACATATTCTTCCTCATCCGCACCCCTACCTTCCGATTCTTGCTGTTCAAATACAAATATATATTTATTGTTATAAAAAATAATTTACACATGCAAACTACATATGACTTACTTGCATAGCCTCATCTAGACATCGCTGAAGTGCACTTCTTCGGCTCAGATGAGAACTGCTGCCTCTAAAGAGAGAAGACCTATCCGAAGATGCGGATCCATCATCCTTCTTTCCCTGACCCCTTGAAGAAGAGGATACATCCTTCTTTCCCTTCCCCTTCAGAGCATGCACAAATGACCTCATCCTAAAAAAATAAAATATGGTTAGTTAATATCATATGAAGCAATGGTAAATAAAAGATAACAAGTTTCATAACAAAAATTACCAAATAAAACACTATTAAGAAAAACTACATATAACATCACATTACATGTTAAAATTCCTCGGGGTCATCTTCTTCAGCTACGGGGCCACCATGAGTAGTACCATGCCGCGTTTCAGACGTTCTGAACATTACTTTACTTGCACGACGTGGCCGTTTCTTCTTTCGAACCTCAGAAACTATTACATCACCGGTGTCACCATCTAATCTGTCAAGTGCCATCCCAATATCAACTTCAAAGGCTCCATCACAGTCATTTTCCTGAAATGCTTCAGGAACAGTACGATCAAGCTCACATTCATCGTAACCTTCATCTCCAGGAATAGGCAATCGACCTGGAGGACATACTCTCTGAACAATCCACCATGGTTCCAAACTTTCCAAACGGCATGGATACGACATGTAATAGACCATCTCAACTTGATGTGCAAGGACAAATGGATTGTAACCAGAAAGTCGCAATTTGTGGTTCACCTCCACTAAACCAAGTTTTTTATTATTCTTTACCCCAGAACCTAATTTACTATTGAACCAATCACAATAAAATAACACAACTCTTAAATCTTTTGACCCTTCAAACTTCAGCTCCACTATATTCTCAATGACACCGAAATACTCCGTGATAGAACCATCTGAGGCACTCGCGGTGGTCACAACTCCACTATTTGTTGTGGCGGCATGTGGATTTTTTGCTTCAAACTTGGTTGAACGGAACCGAAATCCGTTTATGTCATAACAACCATAACTCCTAGCAGTCGTGCTTCCATGTGAAAGCTGTCTTAGATCATCATGGACACTGCTATCCTTCATGCACTACAAGTTTTAAAATTTTGTTAACTCATAACAAGTTATATAAAAAAGGTAGTTAGAGTAAGGATGCTTACATGTCTTCTAAACCAGGTGACAAAATTTGGACCACCATGTAAACCCTCATGCCGTAAGGTTTCGAGCTATTTAGCAGTTGGCTGTCGTGCATATCTCCATTGTTCCTGATCAAACAACCTACAGATTCTTTATTTAGCACAAGTACATTGCTAAACGTGCTTCACATATGAGATATATGTCATGGTACTTACACGAAATATTTTTCCATCTCCTCCATATTTGTGTACATATACAACAATGCAGTATTCCATTCTTGTATGCACATTTCATAGACCAAACTAGCACCGACGGCCTTGCCAGTCCACTGAAACAGCTTGAGATTGCTCTTTGGTGTCTCATTCGAGGTGTGGTAGCGCGGTATATGAGCATTAATGTTATTTTCTTCTGCAAAATATGTGCTCGTGTAGTGTGAGATCTCCTTAAGATAGAATGCCTCGGCAATGCATCCCTCCACTCGTGTTTTATTTCCGATGGTTGCTTTGAGCTTCTTTAAGTCTCGTTCAACAAAGTACATCCACCTGTATTGTACGGGGCCACCCACCTCAGCTTCATAAGGCAAATGCACTAACAAGTGTTGCATTACATTCATGAAACCCGGGGGGAACACCTTCTCCATCTTACATACTAAGACAGGTATTTCCTTACTCAGTTTTCTCATTGTGTTCTTGTTAATTTCTTTTGCACATAATTGCCTGTAGAAAAAACTTAACTTGGCCAACATTGTCCAGATTTCTTCAGGGAGGTACCCACGTAGCATCACAGGCAACAACCTTTCCATGATGATATGGTAATCGTGACTTTTCAGACCAGTCAAACGCTTGGGTGGACCCTTAGTAACGATTGTGTCCTTGCGAAAGACATCTCGTTGAGTCCTGAACGGGTGATCATGAGGCAAGAACCGATGGTGACAGTCAAAAAAGCAGAATTTGCCACCATATTTCAAATGAAAAGCATCTGTATCACCCATGCATATCGGACAACACAGACGACCGTGCGTGCTCCATCCCGAGAACATTCCATATGCAGGGAAATCATGAATAGACCAAAGAAATGCTACTCGCATATTGAAGTACTCCTTCCGACTGCTGTCATATGTCCTAACTCCATTCCACAAATCATGCAGCTCATCAAGCAATGGTTCCATGAACATATTCAAACGCTTACCGGGATTGTCAGGGCCAGGTATAAGAAGCGTCAAAAACACATACTCATCTTTCATGCATAATGATGGTGGAAGATTGTATGGAATTGTTATCACTGGCCAACATGAATATGGGGCAGCATTTGAGTTAAAGGGAGTGAAGCCATCAGTGGCCAACCCAACATGCACATTCCGGGGGTCACTTGCAAAACTTGGATCATAATGGTCGAGGGCCTTCCAAGCCGTACCATCAGAAGGATGGCTCATGCATCCTGTATTATTACGAATTCCCTCTTTGTGCCATCTCATATATTTTGCAGTCTTCTGAGATAGGTACAACCGTTGAAGCCTTGGTTTCAATGGTAGGTACCGTAACACCTTAACGGGCACACTTGTTATCTGCACACTTCCATCTTTTTTCATCACCTTCTTGTATCTGCACTTCTTACAAACCGAACAGTACTTGAGATTTTCATTGTTCTTCTAAAATAACATGCAATTGTTCTCACACACATGGATTTTTTTATACGGCATCCCTAAACCAGCTAACAACTTCTTTGAGTAGTAAAAGTCTTTCGGGAACTTGTGAGGTTTCGGAAGTATGTCCGAAATTAAGTCAACAAGATCATTGTAACAACTTATTGAAAAGTTGTACTTGGACTTTATAGCCATTAACCGTGTCACAGCAGCAAGTTGTGACAAAGTGGTGGCCCCATGTAATGGTTCTTTTGATGACGCAAGCAGACCAAAATATTTCGGTACCTCAGCAGCATTCTCAACTTGTTGGACAAAATCATCCATCATTGCATCCATCCTATCTTCGTTTTCCTCAAACCTATCAACTAGGTTGTATGGCTCCTGCTCCTGTGACTCCCCATGCTCATACCACCTCTCATAATTCGGCATGAAACCCCACTTGCATAGGTGACGCTCCATATCAATCTTGACTTGACGAGAACAATTCTGACACTTGTTACATGGACACTTTGCCAAACCACCGCCAGGAGACAAGAAAAATACATGATCAACAAAAGCTTGTGTGTTGACCATCCACTCTCTTGTAGGCATTCCGTTACTTGTCCAACCATCATACATCCAACTTCGATCGTCTCTCATTTTCTCAAACTAGCTACTTCATAACGAAAGTGAGAAATGTTACTTCATTAACAATATTAAGCAAACATTAATTATCAAGAAAATGTAACAAAATATTTTAAGAGTAATACAGTTTCTGGCCTTAGAGTAATGGACAACAATGCATCACTAAATTTAATAGTTATTCGGTCAGTTCAAAATGAGCATGAAACAGAACGGGCAAGCATACCTGTGGGCGACGGTGGGCCACGGGGGCACGGCGTGGGGCCTCGGGGGCGGCGGCGGTTGCCTGCGGGGCGGCAGTGGGCCGCGGGGGCACGGCGTGGGGCCTCGGGGGCGGTGGCGGGCCGCGGGGGCACGGCGTGGGGCCTCGGGGGCGGCGGCGGCGACCTTTTTCTAGTTAAGGTAGGTGCGAGGCGGGCAACGGCAGCGGCGGCGACCTTCTGCAGCAAGTAATGGAGATAATAAGAACGCTAAGCAAGATGGCTAATAAGAACGAAGTCCAGCTATAGCTCAATAATTTGATCAAGCAAATAACTATCGCTAATTGGCAAGGTTCGTCCACAACGGCTGTAAAACAAGCCATATGGTACGTTGAGATATCATCACTTAATCTAAGTTGAATATAATTACGATCACGTGTGCTTGTGTTATGTACTTTCTGCAACAAATAATGTACTTTCTAGTGGGTCGGGGGGGCCGCGTATACCTAAAACAAAGATGCGTATGCCTAAAACAAACTATATGAACTCATCGAACAAAATTATAATTTATAAAAGATTAAATTAATAAATTTATGTATACCAAGTAAGGGAATAAATTTGGATTGCTGATCCTACACACCTATAACATTAATGATGGTCTTGCGAAGACTGAACATTATCTCATAGTGATCTCGGAGCTCCTCATTCTTGGTCTTGATGAAAGTGAACTTTGTGGTGAAGGCTACTGGAGTAAATGACACCTAGAAAAATAGTCACAATAAGTAATAAATACTGTAAAAATCAAATATAATGCAAAACTATGCTCAACTCACTAAATGCAGATGAACACGCTTCAGATGCTTTATAACTGAACTAAAAAGAGATGATGCCTATGGTGGCCGCAAGACTCGGCCTTACTAGCCCTAAAAATCAGGCATGAACACATACACTACTAACTGCCAAACTGAGCCTAACCAAAAGCAAAGGGCCTGGACTCTTAACCAACTACGAGTCAACTAACTTGACTCTAACCTTGTCTAACACTATAACAGATGGAAACAGCAACCAAAGCAAAAGAATACCTTCTGTTCCGTCACGACCCGATTGGGGTTTCCAACAGCCCACTCATCTTCACCATTCTGCACCCGCAATACAGCAGGCCACCAATTTAGCAAAGTACATGCCAGTAACAGTTCCAGTAATCCATATAAATACAGGTAATGCTAGAATCATCAATCCTGAAAAATTGCAACTAAGACGAGCATAACCAATTAAACCATTTCTAATATCAGTTATCCATTCAATCATTCTAATTTAACCAATCTACCAACAATCAGCACCATCCAATCTGAAACAAATAAAGCAATTGAGGCGATCATAACCAATTGCCTGCATCATCATCATCTATCTTGAGACCAAATACGGGCATTGAGAAAAACAACACCAAATCATGCAGCACGGAGACCTTGCTAGAACATAGAACAACAAAATCCTTATCGTAGCGTAGTTTAACCAAAAAAAATAACAAAAGATCCTACTAGAACAGATTAGTAGATGATCCTGCTGCGGTCGCGGGGGCCGGCGGCGGCGGCGGTCGCGGGGGCCGCGGGGGGAGCCGCGTGGGGCGGAGGCGGCGGCGGGCGCGGGGGCCGCGGGGGGAGCCGCGCGGGGCCACGCGCGGTGCGGCGGCGGGCGCAGCGCGGGGCCGAGGCGGAGGCGGCGGCGGCCGCGCGGGGTGACGGCAGGGGCGCGCGGTGGGCCAGGGGGCTCGGGCGCGGTGCGGCGGCGGGCGCAGCGCGGGGCTGAGGCGGAGGCGGCGGCGGCCGCGCGGGGTGACGGCAGGGGCGCGCGGTGGGCCGGGGGGCTCGGGCGCGGTGCGGCGGCGGGCGCAGCGCGGGGCCGAGGCGGAGGCGGCGGCGGCCGCGCGGGGAGACGGCAGGGGGCGCGCGGTGGGCCGGGGGGCACGGGCGCGGGGGGGGGGGATCGGAGAATCGAAGACGCGTACTCGATCTACTGTGTGCTAGACAGAGATCCAGCGGCGCTATTACAGCACCAACATTTTCGTCGGCCCATTGAGCCGACGAAAGTAATATTTATTTTCGTCGGCGTGTACCCTAAGCCGACGAAAACATCCACTTTTTTCGTCAGCCTACGTGTAGCCGACGAAAATAATGCCACATTTTCGTCGGTCGGCCATGGCCGACGAAATTAAACTTTAATTTCGTCGGCTTCGTGTGACCGACGAAATAAATAATTTATTTTCGTCGGCTTCCATTTGGCCGACGAAATTAAATAAGGCCGACGAAATTGATCGAATTTGGTGTAGTGGATTAAGTTATCTTTAGCTAAGGTGACCACTCTTCCAAGATACCAAAGGAATATTTTTATTTTAAAAGGAAGTTTTAATCTTCATGGCCAATTTTTAGGATCGAGATAGGTACAATCATTAACTGTTTGTACATAGACTGGACCGAGAATTGTTCATCCCTCTTTAGGACCCATATGAAAACATCTCTTTCTTGATAAAGATGAACATTAAGCGAATGAGTTATCATGTCCTACTAGGCAATTAGTTTATCCCCAACAATTAGCCTACTAAAAGATAAATTAAGTGGTACTGATCTCATGACTCCAGCCACCATGTCTTGTTCCTTCTAATAATATTATATAATAAAGGATACTGTTCATATAAAGGTCTATTATTAAGGGTGTGTTCGTTTCCTAGGGTCTAAAGTTTAGAGGTGTCACATCAAAGAGAATCTTATCATTTAGAAGTATTAAATAAAGTCTAATTACAAAACTAATTGCAGAACCCCAGGGCTAATTCACGAGACGAATCTAATAAGGTATATTAGTCCATGATTAGCGGATGATTACTGTAGCATCACTGTGGCAAATTATGGATTAATTAGGCTCATTAAATTTGTCTCGCTAATTAGCACCCATCTGTGCAAAAAGTTTTATAAACAAATTTTATTTAATACTTCTAAATAGCAAGATTCTCTATGATTTGACGGGTCTAAACTTTAGAGGGGAGGAAACGAACACACCCTAAGTGTCTTTCTAAAATCTGATTTGACAGCCATCCTTTAACTGAAACAACCCCCATTTAAAGAATTCATTCTTGACTTTTGTAGGATCAAGTATACTGACTAGAGAGAGGTAAAAAGGTGGTTTTAATTAAAATCACAAACACTTAGCAAATTTAGTTAGTAATAAAAGTAAGCTCCTAGTTCTACCAACTCCTATCACTAGTGAGGGTTTGCAACCTAGGGTGATAAGTAGCAATTCAATCTCTAAGAAGGTAAACTGCTCAAATTAAATTGCAAGAATTAAATAGAGCAAAGAGATAACCGAGCACAAGACAAGAATTTTTTCCGTGGTGTCGATGACTTGCCGGTCACCCCTAATCTACGTTGAGGTGGACTCAAAGCTTCAACCACTCCTCTATCAAGACTTCTCTTGATCTTGAGCTAGCTTGAGTCAATGAACCTCTCAAACCTCGATTCCACTAGAGTTGCTCTTCACCATTCCGGTGAGGTGAGCACAAGAGCCTCTCACAATCCAAACCGGGGCTACTCCACAATCTTCTTGAAGGGCTCAACGGTTTCACCTTCTCCAAGCCATCTAGGGAGCAGCAACTTCCAAGAGTAACAAGCCAATGACGCTTGCTTGAAGACTCCGAAAGCTCAAACTCTTGATGCAATACACTAGGATGCTCTCACACCCACAAGAATGCAATCTCTAAGCAAGGTAAGTGAGGATGACGTGAATGGATGCTCAAGAATGTCAAGGAGGGTTTCCAAAGTGCCAATAGATCTCACCCACAGCCGGGTAAGAAGTATATATTGCCATCCCCTCAAAATCCAACCATTACACTCCAAACCCGTCGAAACAGAGTTATCGTGGGCTGTTCGCTTCACAAAAACTAGACTGTCCGCCATTCAAACCCAACGGCTAGAAGTGCAATTATTACATGTCAGAGTCGACCGTTTTACCCCTGGAGGACCGTCCACGCCCTAGGGGCGGACTGTGCGTAGTTCAAAACCGCAATCACACAGAAGGGAAAAATGTCTGTGACTAAATTGTGGAAGGGGCCGGTGGACCGTCTGCTCCCCTCAGGCGGACCGTCCGCCGTACAAACTTTTTGGCACACCAGAACCAACAAAGTTTCCATCTAAACTTTTGGTTAGCTGGCGGACTGTCCGCCCCCAGGGGCCGTACCATCTGCAGTTTAATTTTCAGCTCCACTCAGAAACATCAATTTTCAGTCCACATTTTTTTGAAAGACTCGCGCACAGTCTGCCTCTATATGTTGGCACATATTTTGAAATAAGAGTTTGCCATTTTTCAAACGAAGTTAGCTCTCATGCATGCAATGCAATTGTTTGAGCAAAATGGCACTATAGAACCGTCAAGCAAATGCACATTGACCTCTCTTAATAGTACAACTATCTATCCTTTTAATCCATTCATTTCTTATCCACTAATCACCTCATGACCGACAAAAATAGAAAAGCCCCTATCATATACCTTTGCCTTGAGCTTTTCCTTCAACATCAATTCCAAGCTTTCTCATAGCATCGATGTACCTTCACTTTTTTCTTGGACCAAGCTATACTCATTTCTTCTTAAGAAAAGTTAGTCCACTACTATTGTCATTAATTATCAAAACTTAAATTAGGGGCCTAGATGCTTTCAACTTTCATAAGACCAGAGCAAAACTGAGAATCTCCTGGTTTGCCTTGTACTTGTGTCAATGATTTACGACCCAAATATTTGTTTCTAAGTAACTGTTGCCAAACCCCATCCTCACTAAGTAGCCTATAAATCCATTTGAGGAGAAGACATATATTATTAATTGCAAGACTGGTAATACCTAGTCCGCCTTGATCCTTTGGTTGGCATACTATTTTCTATTTGATGAGTCTATACTTCTTCTTATGATTGTCCCCTTGCCAATACAACCTAGATTGAAAAGGGGTTAAGTACCACGGGTACCCCAAAGCAATGCCCTTAAGGACCTAAGCAAGGATTAGGCAGCCACCGACCGGCAATCTGGCCCACCAAGAAGGAAGCACAACCAGCGCTGGCCCATCGATGGGAGAAGGCGCAAAGGCCCAACAGCGGCAAAACCCGAGACACGTGGCGTTGCGCCTTCCTGACCCGCAACATAGCCTTGGGGGGTCGGGAAGACAGCGCCAACCCCCGGAAGAGTCAAGCGTAGGGTGAGGCGGACATGCCGAGCAAGCGGGCCGTACCTTGGACCAATAGCAGCGATAACAGGGTGCCCGACCTCCTGACCATCGCGAGGGAGGCCGGCCCAACCGACAAGATAAGAGGCCCGCCCCGGTGCATTAGGAGAGGTGTGCTGCAAATACGATGGCCCCATCCCCTGCCACAGAGGAGGTGAATGAGACCAAGGACATGTCAGGCGGGGCCGCAGACGAGGCAGATAGGACTTGACTTTGGGAAACAACAGGGCACGTTCGACTGAGGGTCCCGGACAGGATACGTTTAAGATAGCTGACCTCCTTCCCGAGATGTCAACCCCCCTTCCCCCCGCCCCCCCGGGGGGGTACGAGGCACCCCCTCTCTCACACATTGTAGCCCAGCCCACCAAGTATATAAGGTGGAGCTGGGCCTTCTCTCTCATAGGCTGAAGAAGCTGAACCCCACACACACACCACTTGCAAGTGCCCTATTGTAAGCACCCAGTATTCGAATGTGAGGAACACGAAGAACACCCTCCATACTGCACGTAGGGCATTTGCCCGTACCAGTCTAAATCCTTGCCTTTGATTGTTAGACATCGAGCCACTGAGAAGCGCGGCACAAATTGCTAGCCGGTGATCGAAATACCGACAAAAATAATTTAATCTTTTAAGAAAACCTTGCGATATCCCAAAGAAGGACATCATAAATATTGGAGGAAACTAAAGACTAAATTCATGAGCACTAATCAACCCCAGCAGACATCAGTTTTCCCTTCCAAGTACTCAATTTCTTCTCAAATCTGTCGTCCACTGTTGGTGGTCGATTTCAGATGATTTTGACCACCAACATTACTCCAAAATTCATGATTACAAGGCCTTTACCAAGCCAAATTTAATTAAACTAATGAGTTCCACCGGTTTTGGTAAATTTTTGTTTTCAGGGGCTCATGGTAAAAATTTGGACCGATTTGGGAGAAATCCCAGGCCGGCCGGCCTGGCACTGTGGCCAATGAGGCCCAACTTTGACCTGCATGCAAACAAACACATCTAGAAGGGATCCTACCGGCACCTCTCACGGCAACACATCCTTGGGCCTACATGCAGTGACTCCACGAATCTTCAGGCTCTGAACCGCCATCATGGGCAAATCCAACACGTTGATACATATGATGGTGGAACGGAGGGCTGAGGCGAGCCAGGACCAGGCCGACCAGCTTAGTCAAGGTTGGCCGGCCTTGCAACTGAAGAAACGATTGGTGTTCAACCATAACCGCCATTAGGAAGGCATCTAGGACGTCCACGCCAAAGGTGGTGCCAAGTGGTGAAAATCCCAGGCCGGCCAGCTTGGGAGAAGCCGGCCGGCCTCCAACTTGCATGCCACACATCCCCCTTCGGCTGGCAGTTGCGTCAATCGTCATACCTGCATACAAGCTAAGTAGCTATCCAATTACCGACCTTGGAGAGCTATAAATAGCTGCCTACACCTCCATTCCAACACACACCATATGGAGAGAAGAAGAGTCTCAAGCAGAAGTTGTTCATCCTTATTTTTAGAATGGGGAGAGTGTGAGGTGAGGGCCCAGAGGCGAGCCGAGTTCTTCGGCTCACCTCCAGCTTGTATCCTTGGAGGAATGAAGCATATTTGAAGTGAAGTTCCTCACCTCTCGTCGATATCTCGCTAGTCTTTCTCTTTACTTCAGTTACTTGTTTACTTGCTTCTTTTGATCTGCGTGATCCCTCGACAGCGTAAGTAGCAAGTTCTACTTATTTGTGTGTGCTCTTTACCTTGCCGGAAGGTAGGAGTAAGTGACTCGATAGTTTAGGCGTGGTGCTTAGACTTGGTTAGTTACCTTGGGTTGTGTTCCACCCCACGAAACAGTGTGGTAGGCGGCAGGTGGTGACAGCCCTGTCCATCCCTCATAGCCCACCACGTTCGAATGCTTTCATAGCATTAGTAGCAGGTTACCGTTGGACTCCCTTCTCACCCCTTTCTAAAGTCCTTCCTCTTCCAACCGCCGAAGCAGATCAAGTTAGTCTAGTAGCAAGTCTTCTGGGTAACAAGTTGGCTAACTATCGTTAGACACTGTACCTGCTTACCTCTCTTCCCCTGCGGGGTCCGGTTGAACTAGTTCTAGATTTGATTGCGCTTATTTTTTCTTGAATTCAATATCCCAGGTAAACTCCCTGGTGAAAGCTACATTTGTATCCGTGCGCTTGCGGATTAGTTCGTATAGGCTAAGGAGTGCCGACAAGCTTTCTAGCGCCGTTGTCGGGAACAGTAGTAATACTAGTTTAGAACGAGTTTAGCTGTACACCTTTCCGCACTTCCACATGGAGTATGCTCCTAGTTATCCGGTAGTTCTATCATGCGAGTACTTGGAACTACCTCCATCTTGCCACCCCATTGTATCTGATGGTTATGAGATCCGTCCCAATCTCATAGCCATGGTTCATGAATAGTCCTTCTCTGGTAGGAAGGATGATAGTCCCTACGCTCACCTGGAGGAATTTGAGCAGAATTGCTCATTATTGACCATACCCGGTATGAATCAAAACACCTTATGGTGGAAGCTCTTCCGTTCTCTCTAACGGGAGAAGTGAAAATTTGGTACGACCGGAAGGCAGGGAGAGTTGGAGAAGATTGGATCAAGTTGAAGGATGAGTTTTGCTTATTCTTCTTCCCTGTTACCAAAGTGCGATCACTTCGTGTTCAAATGCTGACATTCAAGAAAGGCGAAGAGTCACTTGAAGCAGAGTGAGAAAGATTCTTGTTGATGGCAAGGAAGAGATGCTAATGCAGCACTTCGTTGGTGGTCTTAAGTCGGAAGCGCGCATTTCATGAATGTCGCCTCCAAGGGATCCGTCATGTACAAGATAGTTGCTGAAGTAAGGACTATCCTGGAGAAGGTCCTAGACAGCACTCAGCATACGGGAGTCTTTGATGATCCACCCGAGCCAACTGATCAACCCAAAGAGAAGCAAGAACACTCTATCAGCTGCATCCTCTCCACCTCCACCACACATAGAGGAAGTTAGCGAACCAATCAAGTCCACAGATTATGAGCCCCTCATCAAAGATATGCCCATGTTCATCCCTAATCCCTTCACAGAAGAAGAGTTTATGGAGCTCGGAAATGCTTGAAACATGCCGAAGGAGCATAAGTGCATATGCTCAAGATATGAGGCATTCATTCCAGATGCTCGCCGCAGATTGTGGGTCTTACTGCGATCATGAGCAAGCAATGGATAGAGGAAGTGGAATCTAGCAGTAGCATCATACAGATCTACCGCGTTTTCAGAACACTCGTCTGCACTCTTGGGGACACTGCACCGCAAGAAGTCTTCTACGATCCGAAAGATGGGGGCAATGTGATGTCCAAGACATTGACAGATCACATAAACTCCGGAAGAACCCCTGACTCTCTCTTGTAAGCACCTAAAGTGGGTCGACGGCCAAATGGTGAAGAGTCAAGGAATCCTCCTTGTTATGTCCTTGAAGACGGGACATAACAAAGTATTCTTGGATCTTCACATCTTCTATAGCCCTGAAGGTGATAGATTCTTCTGGATTGGATAGCCAATAGAGCCACTTGTCAACCCCAATGGAGACCGAGCTAATCTTCAGCTCGAGGTTGGCAAAGAGAAGATCCCGTTCAGTCTAGACTGTTTAGGAAATATTACTGTAAAGGCTAGACCGGAGCAAGACCTAGTGGAGGAGGCAATGAGCATAGCACAAGAGGAATCTGCTCAGCCCATCTCTGAAGAAGATGCCATTCACTTCACCCAGGAAATAGATCCGGGCGACTACATCAAGCCCAACGAAGAGGAAAAACCACAACATCCTCTTCCTGAGCTGAAACCGCTGCCTTCTGGGCTGAAGTATGCCTTCCTCCACAACAACAAAAGCATGCCAGTCGTCATCAGTGATAAGCTGACAGAGAGTGAGACTCGGTGGCTCATTGCAGTCCTGGAGAAGTACCGGTCCGTCATTGGGTATTCTCTGTAGGACTTGAAGGGGATCAGCCCCAACTTGTGCACCCATCCCATCCCTATGAAACCAGACCATAAGTCGTCCAGATAGCACCGGAGATGACTGAATGATACGATGACGAAGGTAGTAAAGAAAGAGGTACTGAAACTACTCCACGTGGGCATCATCTACCCCATGCAAGACAGTGAATGGGTCAGCCCAGTTTAAGTGGTCCCAAAGAAGGGAAGAATGACTGTGGTCCAGAATGAGAGGAACGAGCTCATACCTCATATAGCACCGGAGATGACTGAATGATACGATGAGGAAGGTAGTAAAGAAAGAGGTACTAAAACTACTCCACGTGGGCATCATCTACCCCATGCAAGATAGTGAATGGGTCAGCCCAGTTTAAGTGGTCCCAAAGAAGGGAAGAATGACTGTGGTCCAGAATGAGAGGAACGAGCTCATACCTCATAGGAGAGTCACCGGTTGGAGGATGTGCATCGATTACCGGATGCTCAACAAGGCTACTTGGAAAGATCACTTTCCTCTCCCCTTCGTTGACGAGATGCCTGAACGGCTGGCTAAGCACTCGTTCTTCTGCTACCTCGATGAATACTCTGGTTATCACCAAAATTTCTATTCATCCGGATGACCAGAGTAAGATTACCTTCACCTGTCTCTATGGCACATTCGCCTATCGGCGGATGTCATTTGATCTTTGCAATGCACCTACTTCATTTCAGAGGTGTATGATGGCGATTTTCTTTAACCTAATTGAGAACATTATGGACATATTCTTGGATGATTTCTCAGTCTATGGCAAGAACTCTAAGGAATGCCTTGAGAATTTGGACAAAGTTCTCAAGAGATGCTAGGAAACACACTTAGTCCTTAATTGGGAGAAGTTTCACTTCATGGATAGAGAAGGGATTGTCCTCGAACATAGAGTGTCAGAAAGAGGGATACAAGTGGATCAGGCAAAGATTGAGGTGATTGAACAGTTGCCGCCCCCGACTAATGTCAAGGGAGTTCGGAGTTTTCTAGGCATGCTGGCTTTTATCGGAGGTTCTTTAAGGATTTCTCCCATATAGCCAGACCTTTAACAAATCTCCTTGATAAAGAGACCCAGTTCAACTTCGATGAAGGTTGCCTCATTGCCTTGTACACCCTCAAGAAGGCACTCGCTTCTGCACCCATCATATAGCCTCCCGGTTGGAAACTTCCTTTCGAGATCATGTGCAATGCATGTGATCACTCCGTCGGTGTAGTGCTGGATCAAAGCAAGAATAAGCAGCATTATGCCATATCTTAGCGAGTAAGACATTGACCAGAGCTCAGCTGAATTATGCGACAATGGAGAATGAACTTCAGGAAGTGGTATTCTCCATTGACAAGTTCAGACCGTACTTGGTTGGTGCTAAAGTGATAGTATACATTGTTCATGCTGCACTGAAGTACCTCTTGACCAAGAAGGATGCCAAGCCATGACTCATTTGTTGGATTCTGCTCCTTCAAGACTTTGATTTGGAAATCAAAGAGAAGAAGGGAGCAGATAATTGCGTGGCAGATCACCTCTCAAGGATGCAAGTCAAGGGATCGAATCTCCCGATCAACAATTATTTGAGAGATGATACTCTCTTGAAGGTCACTACATCCAGTCCACGGTTTGCAAATTTGGTCGACTTTGTGGTGACTGGAAATATACCTCCGGGAGAAGATAAGAAGAAGTTGATTCACCTCAGCAGATTTCACCTTTAGGATGATCCCTATCTTATCAAGGTCTGTGCTAATGATTTACTCCGCCGCTGCATCCCGTTATGTGAGACCCGCAAGATTTTTGAGCGTTGTCACTCCTCGCCATATGGAGGACACTACGGAGTATTCCGTACCCATGCTAAGGTCTAGAAGAGTGGATTCTTCTGGCCAACCATGTTTCGAGATGCTAAGGAATTTGTGCGGTGATGCCCAAGATATCAGAAACATGGGAATATCAACGCCCGTGATGCTATGCCACTGAAGAGCAACCTTCAGGTGAGAATATCTTGGTGGCCATGGACTATGTGTCCAAATGGGTTGAAGCACTTTCCTGTGTTGCAGCCGACTCGAAGAATTCAAAGAGGATGCTTTAGGAAATCATATTTTCTCGCTTTGGTGTTTCAAGAGTCGTGATTAATGATAGAGGCTCACACTTCATAGACAAGACCTTCAGGAAGTGTCTCAACGTGTTGGGAGCAGATCACCGGATTGCAACTCCATACCATCCTCAAATGAATGGCCAAGCAGAAATGTCAAACCAACAGATCAAGAATACTCTGCAGAAAATAGTGAATACCATGGGGAAGGATGGAGGAGCAAGTTACCCGAGGCACTCTGGGCTTATCGAACAGCTTTCAAGACTCCAATAGGAATGACACCGTACCAGCTGGTTTATGGCAAAACTTGCCATTCACCAGTTGAACTTGAGTTCAAATCCCACTGGGTGGCTAAAAGGCTAATCTAATTGCTGAATTGGAAGAATGGAGGGAGAAGGCCTACCACAGCTCCAAGCTCTACAAGGAGTGGATGAAAAGATGGCATGACAAGTGAATCAAGATCAAGCACTTTAAAACGGGAGATAAGGTACTACTCTTTAACTCTCGCATTCGTTTGTTTGGTCATGGTAATCTTAGAAGTAAGTGGGAAGGGCCTTATCTAGTGCTTAACGCTGCCGATCACAGTGCTATGACCCTCCAGGACGATGACGGGAATGTTTTCAAGATCACAAAGACGCTCCAACAGAGTTTTGCTGTTGACTACTCCTTCCTCTGGAGGATCCACCATGTCAACGGCTACTTGTGCAGCATCCTTAAGCTCTTCTAGCTCTTTATCTTTTAACTCCTTTTGGGTGGCCATGTCCCTGATCTGCTGCATGCACTCTACGAGTTGCACTTCAGCATCTTCCTGTTGTTTTGCTAGAAGCTCCACATCATCTGGATGATGGTACAGAAGATTCTTCGTGTCAGTCAGTAGGCCATCTTTATTTCTTATTATATTATTGAATTGTGCGGGCAAACGACAAGAAGAAGTATGAGTACAATTTCACATGACCCTATACGAATATTTCAAATCAGACGAAGTAGTTGAAAGAGTATTACCTTGGTGAGTTTTGGCTAGAGACTTATTCTTGTTGGTGAGATCTTCAATCTCCTTCTTCAGAAGCTAGACTTCCCTGGTGAGCTGCAGCTTCAGGATATCTAGCTCGTACCTCATCTCAACATTTTTATGAATCTGCACCTCAATCTAGCGATCTTTGGCTTGCAGTTGTTGAAGGCCATCTTCATAGGCTCTTAGCTTGTCTGACTTGAGCCGGGATCGGTTGACCAATGTCTGTTCGATAGGAGAAATGTTTAGAAAAGCAATCAAACCAGTCGACAAGGCAGATGTCAATAGTGCAGAATCATACCATGGAGAATTTATACAATTCCTTAAAAGTATCTTGGAAATGTTTCAAGACTTCTAAGGACAAAATTGGATCATCAATCAGCTCCATGGGAATGGCATGCTGCCACCCTGGTGGTGAAATCAGTATGCCACCTGAGGAAGTACCTGCAGCACCCTGATTTTCACAAGTTGGTTGCTGCTGCCGGGTACGTGCCACCTCACCCGCAAGAATCGGACGTGCTATGGGTAAGACGGTACTCGCGGGCGGGGGAGGCACAATCGGCTCACCTGATGGAATCTCGGGGGTTGGATCCTCCACCCTAGGACCCTCTATTGAATCTCGCCCTGCGCTTGTCACTTCCTCCTCGACTACAGTGGTAACAGTTGTAGGGGACCCCGCACGTGGCGACGGCGGATCAGTACGAGTGGTGGCTACCGTCGTCGTCACCAACACTGCAGCATCAGACTCCTTCTTTGGCTCGGGGGCTACTAGCTGTGGTGCTGCCAGTCTGCTCTAAGCCAAGAGCAGAGGATTTCATTCACACAAAGACCAGCAGTCAGATTGGCGTACATATTATGAACCTACATATTACAATTTAAAGTACTTGAGTACTTATAGTGAGGATTTTTTCACAGATAACTTTTTCATCTTAAGCACTTTGGGTGCCGAAGCAACAATCAAAGTACTCGAGGGTGCTGATTCACCATCCAAGGGTGGCGTTGCCCCGGCGCGGCACTCAGCGTACGAGTAGATGATCTTGGGTCAGTCGAGGGCGGTATCCTCCCTGATGTGGCCACATCGGAGACCGATGACGGGTCCACTATAATGGTGGGCACATCCTGCCCTGTTGCAGTATCATCCCCGTTTATCTCTCCAACCCTTTGCTTTGTGCGCTTGAGGCTTGGCGGGCTCTCACTAAATATTTGAGTAAAAGGGGAGAATTCAGCTAGAATCAGCAGAGGACAACCAATGAAAGTAGTCATGAATCCAAGGTAGGTTCTTACCTTGGCGTACCATCATCATCACCGCTTGGAGAGGCATCGGCCTTCTGCTTCCTAGCAGCAACCCAGGGTTTCTTCGGGAGACTCGGGAAGAGAACACTACCAGGAGAGTTCGCCCCCTCCTGGGAGGTACTCGTCTTTTTGCTCCTCATTACCTCTGCCAAGGTGAGATCATCGCCAGTTCCCTCTTCCTCCCCCCCACTCACTGGACCATGAGAGGGTCGAGAGATCTTGGGTGGTTGATGCACCGACGGAAGGGTATGGCTCGGACGGTCGATGTCCAGCATGGAAGGCATGCTCCTGTACACATTCACATCACCCTGTCACAAATTTCAAGCTCTATCAAGTACTGTTCAGATTCAAGAAGATAACTAGTACTTGACAGAAGTAAACGGCTATTTATCCCTAACTTCTTTTGGAGATATTTCACAGTGAATAGCGTAGGCAAATATGGCACAGTGTCGGCATTCAGAAGTACTTGGCTCACTCGCATCATAGCTTTATATTGGTGAATGCATTTTGTAGTAAATCAAGATGGATCTGAGAGTTAGAGGTACTCGAAGCTAGATCGAGCACGCTTTTGCAGTGGCTGGATACGCCTACCTATCCAAAAGTACACTACTGAGGCTCCAGTGACTCCCGCTTCTCTGAGTTTCATGATTTTCTTGAGCAGATCATTGACTTGACTCATATCCCTGGGGCTCACTGTCCACTCACCGGCAATCTTGGGCCCTCCAGCTGTCCTCTCTGGAAGTGCGGGTTTGTGGTTCCCGACATAAAACCAGCGTTCCTTCCATCCGGATAGACTAGTCGGGAACTTGTATGTGATGTATTTTTTCTCCATACCTTGCCACAGTTGGAGGCTGGCTCCACCAACCTCAGCAATGTTATTCTCATTGGGCTGGGGCTTGAGGTGAAAGAGACAGTAGAAGAGGTCAAAATGGGGTTCTATACCTAAGAAGGCTTCACAAAGGTGGAAAAAGATGGCTATGTGCAAGATAAAGTTGGGGTTGAGGTGATGGAGTTGGATTCCATAATGGAAGAGCAAGCCGCAGAGGAAATCACAAGTGGGGATGGCTAAACCACGCTCGACAATGTGTTGAAACAAGACAATCTCCTCCTTCTGTCAATTCCCTCCAGTAGCCTTTGATCCCGGATGAAACTGATAAAAGCCTCTCTCCAGTCCTCGCCCAGCGCCTAACCTCCCGATCGGGTTGTTGAGGACCCGCATCGGTAGATACTTGTGGTGGAGACTTGATGGATGGCTGCTTGAGCTCCTGGATAAAGACTCCCAGTGGAACCTGAGCACGTGTTGACCCCAGCTTGGACAAAATATCTGCGCTGACATTGTGCTCTCGAAGCACATGATGAACCTCCAGGGCAGAAAATTTGTTTTCCAACTTGCGCACTTCCTGTACATAAGCGTTCATCATCTCCTTGCTGTAGTCCCACTCTTTGTTGACTTGCTGAACGACAAGAAGAGAGCCGCCATACGCAAGTAGTCGCTTGATCCCTAGTGATATCGCCAAACGAAGCTCGTGAAGCAAGGCTTCATACTCGGCTTCATTGTTGGATACCTCCCACAGGATCTGAAGGACATACTTCAATTGTTCGCCCCGTGGAGAAATAAGCAGAACTCCGGTGCCGCCGCCATCAAGCTTGAGGAACCCATCAAAGTACATGGTCCATTGCTCTCGCTTGTCGACTAGAGTTGGGACTTGATTCTCCCTCCATTCGGCCATAAAATCGACTAAGGCTTGAGATTTGATTGCAGTGCGTGGCTTGAAGTCAATTGACAAAGCCCCCAGTTCCACTGTCTACTTTGATATACACCCCGTGGGTCTTGATTGTGAAGAATGTCCGCCAATGGGAAATCCGTAATCACAGTGATCTTGTACTCATCGAAATAATGGCGTAGTTTTCGTGATGCGATTAGAATTGCATATAAAAGCTTCTGAACGGCCGGGTACCGTACCTTGGATTTGAAGAGTACCTCACTGACGAAGTAGACAGGCCTCTGCACACCAAATGCATGGCCTTCCTCGCCTCGCTCGACTACAATAGCGCTGCAGACAACATGAGTTGTTGCTGCAATGTAAAGTAGTAGATCCTCCCCCAGCAATGGTGCTGTAAGGATCGGAGGAGTCTGAAGGTGATGTTTCAGATCTTGCAGAGCCCGCTCGGCCTCCTCTGTCGGGAGATGAACCTGTTCAGAGCTGCCATACAACCTGTTAACTTTTGCACATCCTTGATTGTGGCCGGATCCCCCATATCAGTAATGGCCGAAATCTTTATAGGGTTGGCTTCAATGCACCGGTTGCTGACGATGAACACGAGCAATTTCCCTGAAGGTACTCCAAAAACGCACTTGGTTGGGTTGAGCTTCCACCGAAATCTGCGCAGACTGCTAAGCGTTTCTTCCAAATCTGCAATCAAGTCATCGGAATCCTTGGTCTTGATGACCACATCATCCATGTAGGCCTCAACGTTCCGATGCAGCTGATCCGCGAAGCACATCTGGATCGCATGCTGATAGGTTGCTCCTGCGTTTTTTAACCCGAAGGACATAGTTTTGTAGGCATATGTTCCGTACGGGGTGATGAACGCCGCCTTGATTTGGTCCTCCTCCTTGAGCGCAATCTGATGATAACCTGAATAACAATTAAGAAAACAAAGCAGAACACAGCCTGCCGTCGAGTCGACGACTTGATCAATGCGCAGCAGCCCGAAGTGATCCTTCGGGCAATGCTTGTTGAGATCGGTGTAATCAACACACATCCTCCATTCATTATTCTTTTTTCGTACAAGGACAGGATTAGCTACCCACTCTGGATGGATTACTTCTTTAATGAATCCAGCCGCAAGGAGTTTAGCTATCTCCCGTTTGATGGCCTCACGTTTATCGTGGGCAAACCTTCGCAGGCGTTGCTTTTTAGGCACAGCCTTTGGGTGTACATTCAGACTATGCTCGATCAGCTCCCGGGGCACCCCTGGCATATCCGCTGGCTTCCACGCGAATATGTCTCGGTTGGCCTAAAGGAAACTGACGAGCGCAAGTTCCTATTTCTCACCTAAGCCTGCGCCAATGACAGCGGTCTTAGATGAATCACCCTCCTGGAGCTGGATCGTCTTGAGAGCCGCATCGTCAGTCGACTGGATGCTCGACTTGCTGGCCTTTGTCATTGTGGTTGTCATTTGGATGCCTCAAATTGCTATCTTGGCGCCGCGGGAACTGCTCCCGCATCTTCTCCTCTTGTTCGGATCAATCGTGCATCATATCACGAAGGCCCGCAACGGTCTTCGGCCTGTTCTGCCCAAAATCCCTGTAGATGCCTAGGTCGGTGATGCTGTTGTAGAAGCAGTCGATGATGTCATTCTCCGAGATGTTTGCGATGGTGGCGCGAACGTCAAAGAAGCGACGTGTGTAGGACCGCAGGATCTTGTTATGTTCCTGTTTACACTGAGCAAGATCGTGACGAGTACCTGCGCGAGTGATTGCTCCCTGGAAGTTATCGATGAAGACCTTCTTGAGTCGCTGCCAGGAGTTGATGGAGTTGTTGCTGAGGCTCTCCAACAACGTGAGCAGCGCAGGGTCCAAAGCCATTGGGAAGTAGACGACTTTAGTGATATTAGAGCCCCCTACGACCTCAATGGCCGTGGAGTAGCAACGTAGCCACTACTGAGGAGCCTGCTTGCCGTCGTACTTGGTGATGCCAATCGACTTGAAGCCCTCAGGGTACTTGTAGCTGCTGAACCGTGCAGAGAAAGCTGGGAAACAGTCGCTACAGTCAGTACCTTCAGTTTCGACTTCTTCGCGGACCTTGCACCTGGAGTCGATCATGGACCACGCGTCGCGGCCTTCATTAATATGCTACCGCAGGTCTTCTGGAGGAGGCCGATGATTGGCCCGTTGCGGGTTACCCCCTGGAGGTGGCTGCTGCCTCCCGCCAGGGGCCTGGCTTTCACGAGCATTGTCGTTGTTGAGGCTAGGCTGAGGCCGAGGGTGTCCGCCAGCCGTTCGGCTGTGACCCTGGCTGCAGCTCTCGCCCACGCACTCCTCCCTGATGGTGGATGCCGGGTTATGCTGATCCAAATGGATCCAGGCCCTCTGCGCATAGAGAAGTGCTTGACGCACAATCAGATCATTGCTGCGCTCGAGTATGGCCGTAACCCTGGCAATGTTGGCCACCGGCGTCCTAAAGCCTCGTTCACTTACAGCAGTGAACTCAAGGTCAAGCTCGCGATGCATAGATCGCCTGCGCTCGTTGACCCTCCGCCGCCGGATTGTGCGGGCCCTGTTCCTGGCCCTCCGCGCCTCACGATCGGCGTCGTTCTCGTCGCCGGTGTTGGTTGTGGCCTCATCTTCAGAGACCGCATCAAATTCGATGATAGGAAGATCCCCATCATCCTTGCCTTCTTCCGCCATTAGCACCTGGCAGGAAATGAGCTCATCAGAGCTCGTGTCGACTAGTTCAGTCGGCTCCGCCGCCATGGTGGCCAGCACCCTGCCCTCCTGGAAAGGCAAAGGTTCGAGGTGGGCCACAAGTCGACCCTCAGCCTCGAGTAGATCGGAGAGATTCATCCCACTCCAATGTACGAAGCGCCCCTCCGGTATGGAGGTGATCATCATATCACTAGCGCCAGAACAACCCGAAGCCTCCCGCCATGCGGTGGCTTCAGGCCCTCCAGACTGGAGTAGAGAATCTAGGTCCTTCTCTAACACAAAAAGGGACCCGGAGACTATCGGTGTTTAACCGGCTGCCCACCGAGGGATATACCCAAGGTGGTAAATTTTGGGTGAGGAGACGCCGAGATCAGGAACTCGAAGGTGCAAGGAACATAAGACTTAGACAGGTTCGGGCCGCACGGAGCGTAACACCCTACGTCCTGTATGGTTTGTATTGCCTTTGGTGTAGAATGACCTAATGATCTTCTTTTTTGAGAGGGGTCCCTGACCTCCCTTATATATCCGAGAGGCCAGAGTTACAAGGATGCTAACCAACCTCCGCTGAGGGATCATACCAGAACGTATCTCGAGTAGATCCCCTCCGTGTTGGTTAGCTCTATCTCCAATTTAAACGGGATAAACAAGAGATAAACAAAATGAATAAGAGATAAGACGAACTTAATCTCTTAGACCTCTTTAAACTACGTTACGTGCCCAGCCCGGTGGCCCCGGGTCTGACAAGCCCCCGAGCTCTTCGTAGCTGAGTACTGTAGGCTTATCGAGTACTTTCGAAGCAGTCTTCGACTTCTTCTGAAGCCTCGTCTTGAAATCCTCCTTCGAGTACTTCCTTGGCTGCATCGAAGCTATGAGGTGCTCATGCCCCGAATTTTTGTTATGGTGTGCGATTTTAAAATCGCACTCCATATGGAGTAGCCCCCAAGCCTTAGGCTGAATCGGAGAATTAGGCTGAGGGTCCCATTTGTCTACAATCCTGCTTATCCTTCAAAAAATTTGAAAAATAAGTAGTCGATGCCATGTATCCCGCAGCCCCCGAGCCTTGAATCAAAATCCCACAAAATTTGGAGATAAGGATCTAACAACCGTGGCATGCAGGCAAAAAATGACAACTTACGAGATTACCAAAAAGATGGTACAGATGATGGGTATTAGGTTATGAATTCGAAAAACCCCTTTTTTCGGGCTAACTAACCCAGAAAAAATGATTAATTGAATATTCAATCCAAATGATCCACCAAACGACCCCTCAGATTCGGAATATTCTCAAAAGTGACTCCTGAACTTCGGAACAGTAACTTTTCCCCACCCCGCTGGTTATTTAACCCCGCGATAACAGTGGAAAAAACCACGCTTTCAATCCGTATCCCGCCAAAAGCCACCAAAATCCCGAATCCGAGCCGAGCGCCGCCGCCATCCCCCCAAGGAGATCCTCCCGCTCCGACCTCCCCGCCCTTCCCCCGCAGCCCCGAGCATCTCGTGGCTAGCGCATCGGAGATGGCGTCTAAGAAGTCGGAGATCGAGGGAAAGAAGAAAGAGGCGGAGCCATCAACCACGGAGTGGACACACAGTAAGTGCTCCCTCAACAATCTGAACAAACTAGTTTCTGAGGGGTTGCTGCAAGAAAAGAACCTTGTCAACTGGCGCCCCTCTTATCGTGAACCTTTCCCCATGGAGAATGTCGACGAAATCGTCACATTCTTCCATTTTGCCGAACGGGGATTGGCCCTCCCCACTTGTTCCTTTTTTCGTGGCCTTCTTTATTACTACGGGCTTGAGCTCCATCACCTCAACCCTAATTCCATTTGCCATATTTCCATTTTCATCCACTTCTGCGAAGCATTTCTCGGAATCGAACCCCACTGGGATCTATTCCGCTTCCTCTTCCGCGTCAAACCCCAGCCTACCACAAAGAAACTTGCCGTAGTAGGGGGCACCGGAATCCAACTGCGACAGCAGGCCGGCGAAAAATACCTTTCGTACAAATTCCCCTCAAACCTTCCTAGGTGGAAAAACTAGTGGTTTTACATCGAAAACCATGCTCCCCAACTTCCGACGAAGTCGAGCAGACCGCCTGTGGTGAGGGGGGAATGGAACCTTGAACCCTCCGGCATGGAGATGATTCAAGTCAGAGAGCTGCTGGAGGCCGTCGAGGCACAGAAGAAGAAGGGAGTGACCGGCGCCTCCATCATGTTCTCATTTTACAAACGCCACGTCCAACCCATCCAACAGCGCTGTTGCCTGGGCTTCGAGTACACAGGCCCCGCTGACCCTTCTCGCATGTGCACAGAGGAGTTGCCAGATGAAGTCGCGCTCCAGCGAGTTCAGTGGGTGCTGCAAGACCTGGATGCCGTGCCGTACGTGCCCACATTGTTCTCCGCACGAAATCCGCCCAAGCCGGTAAGTATTCGACTTCTTTTCGCTGAAGGAACCTGCTATTGACCCATTACGTAACTGGAGAATCTTCTACAGGGACACACGGAGCTGTACTGCAGCTACCCGCCGCAACCCGACCTCCCCCGAGCGTATCATCTCCTCCCTTCTGCTGCCACTGCAGCCAAGAAGGCTCGCCTTGCTGCAGCTCAAGGTAGCAGCGAGTCCGCCGAATGTGTGGACTCGCAGGCGGGAGGAGGAGCTGAAGGAGAACCGCGCCCTGCTGCCACTGCGGCCAAGAAGGCTCGCCTTGCTGCAGCTCAAGGCAGCAGCGAGTCCACCGCATGCGTGGACTCGCAGGCGGGAGAAGGAGCTGAAGGAGAACCGCGCCGGGACAACTCCTCCGACCAGAGCGTGGAGTTGGCCGGCGCTCTACCATCGGTGCTGAAGGGCCAACGACAAGTGTGCAAACGCAAGGCGCAAGAAGTCGAGTGCTCCAGGTACTGAGTTGCTGTTTTGGCGAGCTGCTAAGTATCAAAGGCGCTGAATACTGACAGTATCCACTTGTAGTCTCCCTGCTCTGCCACCCGGGACCGATCCCGAAAGGGTGGAAACAGGCCCATCCGCCATCGCTGCAGTGACTATTGCCGTGGCGGGGACCCCTCAATCGGCCGACCAAGCCTTGCCGCCAGCAACAGGTGTTCCTCGACGGGCCTGGCGGGTGAAGAAGGCCGCCAAAAAGAAGTCGACACTGTGAGTTTTCCTCCGGTCGCTTGAAGATCTTGCCCTTGCCCACTTGGATAACGATGTCTTCGATATCGTCAGGGCTGCAAGCGCAGTACAACTCCAGATGGACCCGGGCACGGCTACTGCGGCCCCAGAGCCATCAACCCGGGCTGATCCCTCCGGTGCGGAGCCTGCCCCGACTGCTGCAGCCTCCGAGCCCTCGGCGCCTGGAGGGCCAGTACCCACGGAGGTGGCCCCTAAAGTGGATGCGACGCTCCCCGACTTGCCGCCTCCCGAGCTCCGACATGATGAAGTCGAAGCTGGTGGCGGAGAACAAGTCGAAGCCCCTGATGCCGCTCCTACTGATGGCACAGGTAGGCGTTTATCCGCCCGCGGCCTGCTGCCGGGGTCTGGATGCAGTGTATTGATAACTTTTGTACCTGCAGGTGTCCGGCAACCGTCGCCTGAAGACATCGCGAGGCCTGCAAGGGACCCCCGTGAGGTACTGAGGGCTGGGCTGGGATACAAGAACGTCATTCCCACCGACCTGGTGGATGACCCCCTGCTGACGGCAGAAAATTTGAGGACCTTCAAGAGCACCTTCAAGGAGCTGTATGACTTCTCCATGGTAAGGGTTGAGTGATGTTCCGGTTGAGGATATATGATGAGCTTTTTGATTCAATCTCCGCCTGTTGCGCAGCATGTGATCACCAAATCCCAGAAGAAATCGGAGAAGCTCGGCGCAGTTGTGAGTGATGCGAAAGAGCTAGCTGCCCTGGATAAGCGCATCTCCGAGGAGAAGACAAAGAATTGCTATCTGCGGCGAGAGCTTGATATACTGAAGCAAGAAAGAACTCGAGAGACTTGGCTGCTCAAGAATGACCTGAAGAACCTTGAAGAGGCCAACTCCGGGCTCCAAAAACGGCTCAAGGAGCAACAAGCAAAGTACCAGGAGCAGCTCAAGGAAGAGAAAAAGGCGCACCAAGGTAGGCCCCCGCTTTCCTCGAGTACTTTTTCTTAGTAATTTCACTTGGTTGCTGAAATATCTTCACCACAGAGCTTAGGAAAATAATAAAACACAAAGAGGAGCTGCTTACTGACGTGAAGAATATGCTGTATCGTCGTACAGATGATGTCGAAAGGCTGCAGAAGGTGATTGGCGATACTGAACATCAGTTCGTCGACTGCCTTCAGCAAGTCAAAATGCTGGGCGAAAAGAACGAGCAGCTGCGCAAGGAGCTGGAGGACCTCCGGGGGGCCGCCCAGGAGCTGGTGGACATGGTGGATCCCCCAGAAGAAGGCGAAGCGGGCCCGCGGCCCCTGCTGGAGCAACTCCGTGAAGCCCCGAAGAAAGTGCTCAAGTTCTTATCTGAAGCTCCAGTCGCATGCGTGAGCAATGCCCTCGCGTACGTAAAGTCCTTCGTGCCAAACACGCAGCTAGGCATTTTTGCGCAGGGAATGGCGGCGGACTGCACGGACGAGCGATTCGAAGAGTACCTGCGAGAAGCCCAACCTATAGCAGAACAGATTGTACACAGTGTACTGCAGGATTAGGGTATGAGAAACGGATAATCATTCTCTAGTATAAATACTTCACTCGATATCTCTACTTGTTGGCGTGCCGTAGCTGAATTGGGATCCAGGCTTACAAGGCTCAAGTAGTAGATGCTTCCCTAGGTGCAACGACCCGAAGGGGAGCTAATATTCATCTAACAGATTAGCCACAACTCGATCGAGCGGGTCTAGACTTGTTAGGAAAGAACGCGAGCATCGTCGCGGGGTTGCCGTGCGTAGGGTAGAAAAACAGGACTACCTTGAGTGCGGCGACTCTGAGTGTAGTCGAAAATCGCTCCTGCTATGAGCGTGCTCCGTAAGCTAAGTAAGACCCGGATGGACGGATCGAGCTTGCTAGGAGCAGGTGCGGGCGTTGCCGCGGTTTTGCCATTCTTTTGGCAGAAACAAGACTGCTCTGAGGGCAGCCACTCAGGATGTAGTCGAGATAGCTCTCTATGCGAGCCTTTCCAACGTGCTGTCTCTAAGCCAGTCGAGCGGATCAACTGAGTTGGAAAAAATGCGACTGCGGTCGCGTGCGACCATCCAAGGTCGCGCCGGAACTCGATATGAGGAGGAGTTAGCCGGAGCGGATGGTTCCGTCGAAAAATAAAGTCGATAAGTTATGAATGTAGCCATAACTTTCTTATCATTCACGACGAGTGGCCAATTTACACAAGTGTTTGCACGTGGCCGTGGCTGTTGTGCGCCTTAGAAGGAATGTTCGACCCGAATATTGTGGCTCATAGCCTCCAATATGTATCGAGGGAAAGAGATCTTCCAAGCCCCCGGGGATTCGGATATCACCGGGCATTTGCTTATGGGTAGAACTTGCGTAGGTTTTGGACGTTCCAGGAATTTGGGATGTCCTGACCTTCAGGGCACTGTAGTTGATATGACCCTGGCCGTGTGACCTACTTGACGACGAACGGGCCCTCCCACCTTGAGTTGAGCTTGTGTAGGCCAGATTCATCCTGAATACGACGCAAGACCAGTTCGCCAACATTGAATGACCGCTCCCTGACGTTGCGATCATGATATCGCCGGATCCCCTGCAGGTACCGAGCTGACTGGACAAGAGCGGTGCAATGAGCTTCTTCCACAGAATCGAGCTCTAACTGCCGCGCCTCGTCCGCCTCGCCTTCATTGTACATTTCGACCCTTGGAGACTTCCACATGATATCGGCTGGTAAAATGGCTTCAGATCCATATACAAGGAAGAAAGGCGTATGACCTGTGGCTTTGGACGACTGAGTCCGAAGCCCCCAGACAACATGCGGCAGCTCATGCACCCATTTGCCTCCCTTCTTGTTGTTTTCATCATATAATCGCTTCTTAAGACCGTCGATTATCAAGCCGTTCGCCCATTCGACTTGTCCATTGGCCCGTGGGTGTGCGACTGAGACATACTTAACTTCGATGCAAGCATTCTCGCAAAACTCCCAGAACTGGTTGGCCGTGAAATTTGACCCCAAGTCCGTGATGACGGTGTTGGGGAAGCCGAAACGGTGCAAAATATCTGAGATGAAGTCGACAACCCGATCTGGCGTGAGCTTGGCAATTGGCTTGTACTCGATCCACTTAGTAAACTTGTCGATAGCCACCAGAATATGGGCAAAACTGCCTGGCACCATCGTGAAGGGCCCGATCATGTTGAGACTCCAACAAGCAAAGTTCCAAGATGGCGGTATAGTGATGAGGCTGTGGGCCGGAACATGCATCTGTTTGCCGAAGAATTGACAATTTTGGCACCTGCGCACGAGATCCTCCGCGTCGGTCACTATGGTGGGCCACCAGAAACCGGTCCTGTATGCTTTCCCCACCAGCATTCTTGAAGCCGCATGGTTGCCGCAAATGCCTTCGTGGATCTCCCGCAGTATGTCGTAACCATCTTCCTTCGTGACGCAGTTCATGAGAACTCCTGACCGAGCGCCACGCCGGTAGAGCTTGCCGTTGACCAGGACAAAGCCCTTGCTTCTTCGCAAGACGCGTGCCGCTTCTGTGCTCTTGGCGTCAATTCCCGCTGGTAGCCGTTGGTCTTGAATGAAGTCGATAAAAGCCGCTCGCCAGTCCTCCCCCAGCACCATAACCTCTCGATCGAGTTGTTGGGAACCCGAGTCGATGATTACCTGCGGAGAAGGCTTGATGGATGGCTGATCGAGCTCCTGGACAAAAACTCCCGGCGGGACTTGAGCGCGTGTTGACCCCAATTTGGACAGGATATCCGCACCAACATTGTGCTCCCGTAGCACATGGTGAACCTCCAAGCTAGAAAACTTGCTTTCCAGCTTGCGCACTTCCTGTACGTATGCATCCATTGTCTCCTTGTTGCAGTCCCATTCCTTATTGACCTGCTGAACAACAAGAAGAGAATCGCCATACACAAGTAATCACTTGATCCCTAGTGATATCGCCAAACGAAGCCCGTGAAGCAAGGCTTCATACTCGGCTTCATTATTGGATACCTTCCATAGGATCTGAAGGACGTACTTCAGTTGTTCGCCTCGTGGGGAGATAAGCAAAACACCAGCGCCGCCGCCGTCGAGCTTGAGGGACCCATCAAAATACATGGTCCAGTGCTCTGGCTTGTCCACTGGGGTTGGGACTTGATTCTCCCTCCATTCGGCCATGAAGTCGACTAGAGCCTGTGACTTGATCATAGTGCGTGGCTTGAAATCGATTGACAAAGCCCCCAGTTCCACTGCCCATTTAGATATGCGTCCCGTGGCATCTTGATTATGGAGAATTTCCGCCAGCGGGAAGTCCGTAATCACAGTGATCTTGTACTCATCGAAGTAATGGCGCAGCTTCCTTGATGTAATTAAAATTGCATATAAAAGCTTTTGAACAGCTGGATACCGTACCTTTGACTTGGAGAGGACTTCGCTGACGAAGTAGATAGGCCTCTGCACTCCAAACGCATGGCCTTCTTCGCCTCGCTCGACTACAATAGCACTGCTGACAACATGGGTTGTCGCCGCAATGTAGAGTAGTAGATCCTCTTCTGGTAGCGGTGCTGTAAGGATCGGAGGTGACTGAAGGTGAGTTTTCAAGTCTTGTAGAGCCCGCTCGGCCTCCTCCGTCCATTGGAACTTGTCTTGGCGTTTTAGGAGCTTGAAGAAAGGTAGTCCTCTCTCCCCGAGTCGAGAGATGAACCTGTTCAGGGCCACCATACAACCTGTCAACTTCTGCACATCCTTGATTGTGGCCGGAGCCTCCATATCAGTGATGGCCGTGATCTTTACGGGGTTGGCTTCGATGCCCCGGTTGCTAACGATGAACCCGAGCAATTTCCCTGAAGGCACTCCAAAAACGCACTTGGTGGGATTGAGTTTCCACCGATATCTGCTCAGACTGCTAAATGTTTCTTCCAAATCTGCGATCAAGTTATCGGAATCTCTGGTCTTGATGACTACATCATCCACATAGGCCTCAACATTCTGGTGTAGCTGATCCGCGAAACACATCTGGATCGCCCGCTGGTACGTTGCTCCGGCGTTCTTCAACCCGAAGGACATGGTTTTGTAAGCATATGTCCCGTACGGGGTGATAAACGCTGTCTTGATTTGGTCCTCCTCCTTGAGCGCGATCTGATGATAACCTGAGTAACAATCAAGAAAACAAAGAAGGACGCAACCGGCCGTCGAGTCGACAACTTGGTCGATGCGCGGCAGCCCAAAATGATCCTTTGGGCAGTGCTTGTTGAGATCGGTGTAGTCGACACACATTCTCCATTCATTATTCTTTTTTCTTACAAGAACGGGATTCGCTACCCACTCTGGATGGATCACCTCTTTAATGAATCCAGCTGCGAGAAGTTTAGCGATCTCCCGTTTAATGGCCTCACGCTTATCGTGGGCAAACCTTCGCAGGCGTTGCTTTTTAGGCATGGCCTTCGGGTCTACATTCAAAGCATGCTCGATCAACTCCCTGGGCACCCCTGGCATATCCGCAGGTTTCCATGCGAATATGTCTCGGTTAGCCCGAAGGAAGCTGACGAGCGCGAGTTCCTATTTGTTACCTAAGCCCGCGCTGATGACAGCGGTCTTAGATGAATCTCCCTCCTGGAGCTGGATCGTCTTGAGGGCCACGCCGTCAGTCGACTGGATGCTCGACTTGCTGGCCTTCTTGGAGGGGATCTCCAGCCCGAACTGAGAAAGCTGCTGCGCGGCCGTGAGTACTTCTCCCGAAGCATCTGGCACGCGAGTAGTCGAAGCATATTGGATCGCCTCCTGATTGCAGTCGTATGACTTCTTCAGGTCGCCACGGAGGGTGAGTACTCCACCAAGTCCTAGCATCTTAAGAAGCAGATAGACATAATGCGGTACTGCCATGAACTTGGCAAGTGCCGGACGACCCAATATTGCGTGGTAAGAAGATTCAAAAGTAGCCACTTCGAATTTGATGAACTCAGTACGATAATTCTCCCGCGTGCCAAAGGTGACTGGGAGGACCACCGTACCAAGCGGATGCACCGCGTTACCTGGGACGATGCCGTAAAAGGGGGACTTGCTGGGAACCAGCATGTCCTTGAAATCCAAGCCCATTTTCTTCAGAGTGCTGACGAAGATGAGATTAAGCCCGCTCCCGCCATCGATGAGGACCTTGGTAAGCTTAACCTCTGCCACCACAGGGTCCAGGACCAAGGGGAACTTATCGGGCTCCGAGAAACTCGTCCACTGATCATCGCGAGAGAACGAAATGGGGACCTCTGACCAACAGAGTGGCCGTGGTACCGCCGGCTCAATGGACAAGATCTCCCGAAGGAGCAGCTTCTGGTCTCGCCTGGAGCAAAAATCCTCGTCTCCCCCGAAGATGACGTTGACGACCTTCGAGGCATCCTGAAACTTCGGGTTGCGCCTCTGGTCGTCGTGGTCGTCATCCTCGGGTTCTTTTTCAGCAGGCTTCTTATTCTTCTTTCCACCACCGGTGTTGCTGAACGTTCTCCGGAGGTGGTAGCAGTCGATGGCGGCGTGGCTGGCACCCGGATGCCATGGGCACTTCTTCTGCAGGAGCTTCTCAAACTCCTCCTGTGTTGTCGACTTCTTGCCCCGTGAAGGACGGTTGATAGCCGCGATGACATCATCTGGCTTTCGTTTTCGGAGTGAACTCGAAAAGTCCCGCTGGCTTTTGTCGTTGTGGTTGTCGTTTGGGCGTCGCAGGTTGCTATCTTGACGCCGCGGGAACCGCTCCCGCATCTTCTCCTCCTGTTCGGACCAATCGTGCATCATATCACGAAGGCCCGCAACAGTCTTTGGCCTGTTCCGCTCGAAGTCCCTGTAGATGCCCGGGTCGGTGATGCCGTTGTAGAAGCAATCGATAATGTCATCCTCCAAGATGTTCGCGATGGTGGCGCGGACGTCGAACAAGCGACGCGTGTAGGACCGCAGGAGCTCGTTGCGTTCTTGCTTGCACTGGGCAAGATCGTGTCGAGTACCTGCACGAGCAATCGCTCCCTGGAAATTGTCGATGAAGACCTTCTTAAGTCGTTCCTAGGAGTCGATGGAGTTTCTGTCGAGGCTCTCCAGCCAAGTGAGCGGCGCAGGATCCAAAGCCATCGGGAAGTAGACGACTTTGGTAATGTTTGAGCCCCCTGCTACCTCGATAGCCATGGAGTAACAACGGAGCCATTGTTGAGGAGCCTGCTTGCCGTCGTACTTGGTGATGCCGATGGGTTTGAAACCCTCTGGGTACTTGTAGCTGCTGAAATGTGCAGAGAAAGCAGGAAATCGATCGCTACAGTCAGTACCTTCGTTTTCGACTTCTTTGCGGGTCTTGCGCCTGGAAGAAATCACGGTCCGCGCATCGCGGCCTTCATTGATGTGCTGTCGCAGATCCTCCGGAGGAAGTCGATGATTGGCTTGTCGAGGTTGACCCCCTTGCGGTGGCTGCTGCCTCCCGCCAGGGGTCTGGCTCCCGCGAGCGTTGTCGTTGCTGAGCTGGTGTTGAGGACGGCCACCAGCCGTTCGGCTGTGAGCCTGGCTCCGGCTTTCACCCACGCGCTCCTCCCTGAAGGTGGACGCCGCGTTGTGCTGATCCAACTGGATCCAGGCCCTCTGTGCATAAAGGAGCGCTTGACGCACTTCCGGATCGTGGCTGCGCTCGAGGATGGCCGTTACCCTGGCGATGTTGGCCACCGGAGTCCGGAAACCCCGCTCGCTTACAGCGGCAAACTCAGGGTCAAGCTCACGATGCATAGATCGCCTTCGCTCGTTAGCCCTCCTCCGCCGGATTGCGCGGGCCCTGTTCCTGGCCCTCCGCGCCTCACGCTCGGCGTCGTTCTCGTCACCGGCGTTGGCCGTGATCTCATCTTCGGAGATCGCTTCAAAGTTGACGATGGGAAGATCCCCACCGTCCTCGCCTTCTTCGGCCATCAGCACCTGGCGGGAGGAAAGCTCATGAGAACTTTCGTCGACTAGTTCAGTCGACCCCTCCGCCGCGGTGGCCAATGGCCTGCCTTCTTGAAAAGGCAAGGGCTCGAGGTGAGCCACGAGTCGACCCTCTGCCTCGAGTAGTTTGGGTAGTGTCATGCCCCTCCAGTGCACCACGTGTCCTTCCGGCAAAGAGGTGACCACCAGATCACCTGTACCGGAACAACCCGAAGCCCCCCGACACGCGGTGGCTTCAGGCTTTCCGCCCTGGAGCAGCAAGTCCAGGTCCTTCTCTAACATGGAGAGGGACCCAGAGGCGTTGGCCTCCTGAAGGTCAGTGGCCGATTCGCACAAGCCGAGTTGAGATCGGTTATGCAGATCCCTAGATTGGAACAAGTCCAAACCAGGGGGAGTTGCCGCAACACCAGAAGAAGTCGAGGCTGAAGCGGACTCCATCTCGATCTGTGCTGCAGAAGCATGAAGCGGCAAGTTGTCGAGCCCGTCAACGAACGTGTCGAGATCGCTGCAGAGATCCGCAACGGAGGTCTTTGGCTTCATGTCGACGAGGAATCGCCGGAAATTGCCCACACCATCTGCGATGCAGACCCATGAACCAAAGACGAATGTCGTACCCTGGGAGGGAACTGACCTGATGAATTTGAACGATGCCATCGAGCTCGCCGGAGGATCTTCGACGCGCTCCCCTACCTGGCACGCCAGCTGTCGGTGTTTAACCGGCTGCCCACCGAGGGATATACCCAAGGTGGTAAATTTTGGGTGAGGAGACGCGGAGATCAGGAACTCGAAGGTGCAAGGAACACAAGACTTAGACAGGTTCGGGCCGCATGGAGCGTAACACCCTACGTCCTGTATGGTTTGTATTGCCTTTGGTGTAGAATGACCTAATGATCTTCTTTTTTTAGAGGGGTCCCTGACCTCCCTTATATATCCGAGAGGCCAGAGTTACAAGGATGCTAACCAACCTCCGCTGAGGGATCATACCAGAACGTATCTCGAGTAGATCCCCTCCGTGTTGGTTAGCTCTATCTCCAATTTAAACGGGATAAACAAGAGATAAACAAAATGAATAAGAGATAAGACGAACTTAATCTCTTAGACCTCTTTAAACTACGTTACGTGCCCAGCCCGGTGGCCCTGGGTCTGACAGAGACGCCGGCCCTCTGAAGATCAGTGGCCGGATTGCGTGAACCGAGTCGGGATCGGCTACGCGAACCTTTAGATTGGAATGATTCCAACCCAAGGGAAGTTGCCGCAACGCCGGATGAAGTCGAGCCGGGAGCTGACTCCATCTTGATCTCTGCAGCGGATGCATGGATCGACAAGTTGTCGAAATCATCGACGAACTTGTCGAGGTCGCTGCGAAGATCCGCCACGGGAGTCTTTGGCTTCATGTTGACGAGGAATCGCCGAAAATCGCCCACACCATCTGCAATGCAGACCCACGAGCCAAAAAGCAAATGTCGTGCCCTAGGAGGGAACTGACCTGGAGAATTTGAAAGTTGCCATCGAGCTCGCCGGTGAATCTTCGACGCGCTCCCCTACCTGGCACGCCAGCTGTCGGTGTTTAACCGGCTGCCCACCGAGGGATATACCCAAGGTGGTAAGTTTTAGGTGAGGAGACGCCGAGATCAAAAACTTGAAGGTGCAAGAAACACAAAACTTAGACAGGTTCGGGCCGCGATGTGCGTAATACCCTATATCCTGTGTGGTGGTTTGTATTGCCTTTGGTGTAGAATGATTTAGAGATCTTGTTTTGAGAGGGTCCCTGTCCTCCCTTATATATCCTAGAGGCCAGGGTTACAAGGATACTAACCAGCACCAGCTAAGGAATCGTACTAGAACATATCAGGAGTAGATTTTCTTTATCGGTTAGCTTTATCTCCTACTTAAACGGGATAAATAAGAGATAAACAAGATGAATAAGAGATAAGACAGACTTAATCTCTTAGACCTCTTTAAACTATGTTATGTACACAGTCCCGTGGCCCCAGGTCTGACAGTGCAGGAGCTGGAGAAGCTCACGATCAGGAAAAGAGAGGTCGAGGGGGCGTGCACGGGCGCTTGCCACGGCGGCCTTTAGGCGAGCTGTCGCTCGGGCAGGCGAGTGGAACAGCGTGGCGCGCGGGGAGGTGGTCCAGCGGGGCTAAGCAAGCTCCAGGGCGACATGTGGGGCGGCCAAGGCGGCGGCAGGGCAGCTGGCGAGCGCGGCAGTGAGCGGCGGCGCTGCCCTGCTCCGGCAGAGAGAGAGGAGGAAGAAGGGGGTCACCAGGGACTGAGTTGCAATTTACCAAAAATGCATGGGGTCCACTGTAAACCAAGAATTCCCACTAAACTAGGGCTCAAATGGAAAAGTTATCAAAATAAAAGTTGTAGAGTTTTTCAAGATCTACAACTTTCCTTTAAGGACCAAGGCCAAGAAATCAAAGGATTAGAATATATTTTGAAAACCTTAACCAAATTCAGATTTAAAAAGTTTTCGTCCTTTCATGTGCAAATTTCATTTAACTTAGGACCTAAAAACAAGTTTCCCTGCCATGCAATTATGACTAACATCTTACAATTTGGCCCTTAATAAGAATAACATTTGCACCCCAAATTCAAATTATTTTGCATAAAAGGACTTGTATTTTCATAAAATTACATAGATACCCTTGCTTTTGTAACTTAGCTCAAATTTTCAACATAAAGCATTCACATGTATTACACTCCTATTCCTGATTCTAAACTTAGACACCTAGGGTGTCACAGCCTTCCCCCCTAAAAGAAATCTCGCCCCAAGATTACAGAAGTGGCAAGCTTGAGAAGATTAGATACCTAGATTGGTTTTAAGGAAATCTGGGAAGTTTCTCTGAAGATAGACTTCAGTTTCCCAGGTGGCTTCCTCTTCAGTATGGTGGTTCCATAAGATCTTATACATCTTACCCTCCTTTCTTCTAGTAACTCTGTCTTTAGTGTCAAGAATCCTTATGGGTTGCTCGATGTAGGATAGATCGGGTTCAATTTCAATGGCTTGTTGTTCGATGATCTCAGTAGGTACTTTGATGCACTTCTTGAGTTGGGAAATATGGAAGACATCATGAATGGCAGCCAACTGAGAAGGAAGATGGCTTCTGGGCCACAGGTTTCAATGATTTCAAATGGTCCGACATATCGGGTTGCTAATTTTTCCTTTATGCTGAAACGCTGAACACCTTTGGTAGGAGACACCCGAAGATAGACAAAGTCCCCTACTTGAAACTGCAATGGCTTTATTTTTTTGTCTGGACTGGGCTACTTTAATATTTGCTTGGATAATCTTGACCTTATCTTCGGCTTCGGTAACTAAGTTCGGTCCAAAAATTTTGCGTTCACCGGTCTCAGACCAACTCAAAGGAGTTCGACATCTTCGACCGTACAGCGCTTCAAATGGAGCCATTGTAAGAGAATTCGGCTAAGGCTAGGCATTTGTCCTAGTTCGTGCCATAGTGAATGATACAAGCTCTAAGCATGTCTTCAAGGATCTGATTGACCCGCTCAGTTTGTCTATCAGTTTGAGGGTGATAAGCAGAACTACGGATCAGTTTGGTTCCAAGAGATGACTGCAATTGTTCCCAGAAGCGTGTGATGAATTGTGCCCCTCGATCAGAAATGATTGTCTTAGAGACACCATGCAGATGAATAATTTGGTCGAGGTAGATCTTGGCATACTTCTTAGCAGTATAAGTCGTATGCACAGGAAGAAAATGAGCCATTTTGGTAAGTCTGTCAATGATTACCCATATGGAATCATGCTTCTGAGATGTGTTGGGCAGACCAACGATGAAATCCATGCTAATATCTTCCCACTTCCAAGATGGGATAGGCAGTGGCTGGAGTGTACCTGATATCTTTAAGTGACTAGCTTTAACTCTTTGGCAAACATCACACTCGCATACATATTTTGCAATTTCTCTCTTCATCCTAGTCCACCAGAAGCTTTGTCTGAGATCTTGGTACATTTTGGTACTACCAGGATGAATGAAAAACTTGGACAGATGTGCTTCATCAAGGATTTGTTTGCGGAGCTGATGATTCTTGGGTACAACAATGCGATCGTCGAAACATAGAATTCCTTGATGATCAGTGCGGAAACACATATACTTTGCTTCTCCTTGAGACAACTTTTGTTTGATAATTTTGATACCTTCATCATGTAATTGTGACATGATGATACTATCTTGAAGAGTCGGCTCAATTGACATATGATTCAATCCTCCTTGTGATACTATTTCTAAGTTTAATTTTCTCATTTCGTGGCATTAGGTTTCGTTTGTGAGACTCCACTGTTAAGTAATGGCAATGTGATTTGCGACTGAGTGCATCCGCAACCACATTAGCCTTGCCGGGATGGTAGTGCACCTCTAGATCATAATCCTTAATCAATTCTAACCATCGCCTTTGCCTCATATTCAAATCAGCTTGGATGAAAATATATTTGAGGCTCTTATGGTCAGTATAAATATTGCACTTGGCGCCCATAAGATGATGTCTCCAAATCTTGAGAGCATGAATAACAGCGTAACTCAAGATCATGAGTTGGATAATTCTGCTCATGGTTCCGGAGTGCTCTGGAAGTATAAGCAATTACCCGGTTGTTCTGCATAAGGACACAACCAAGTTCGGTGCCGGAAGCATCACAATAGACATCAAAAGGCTTGATATTATCTAGCTGAGCCAACACTGGAGCAGTAGTTAGGAGTGCTCTCAGTGTACAGAATGCTTCTTCGCACTTATCATCCCAAACAAATTTAACTTCTTTCTTGAGTAGCTCTGTCATAGGTTTGGCTATCTTGGAGAAATCAGGGATAAAGCGACGATAATATCCAGCCAACCTAAGAAAACTACGGATTTGATGGACTGAAGTGGGAGGCTTCCAATCCATAACTTCTTGGACTTTGGTTGGGTCGACAGATATGCCTTCACTGGAGATAGTATGTCCCAAAAATTTTACACTATCAAGCCAAAACTCACACTTGGAGAATTTGGCATAGAGACGATGATCACGTAGTCGTTGAAGAACGACACGCAAATGATCAGCATGATCTTCATCAGTCTTGGAATAAATTAGAATATCATCGATGAAAACCACAATGAACCTATCGAGTTCTGGCATGAAAACTGAATTCATAAGATACATGAAGTATGCCGGTGCATTTGTGAGACCAAAAGACATAACCAGATACTCATAGAGTCCATATCTGGTCAAGAAAGCCGTTTTCGGAATGTCACTAGGCTTGATTTTAATTTGATGATAACCAGAGCATAGATCAATTTTTGAGAAGACCTTGGGTCCAGCTAGTTGGTCGAATAGGATATCAATACGGAGAAGAGGATACTTTTTCTTAATAGTAACCACATTGAGTGGGCGGTAATCAACACATAGCCTCAAACTATTATCTTTCTTCTTCACAAATAAAGCTGGGCATCCCCATGGTGAAGCACTTGGGCGTATAAAACCCTTATCTAGAAGATCTTGAAGCTGTATTTTTAGTTCTACCAACTCATTAGGTGGCATACGATAGGGCCTTTTAGAAATAGAAGCTATGCCAGGTTGTAGCTCGATAACGAACTCGATGTCTCGGTCGGGTGGCATTCCGAGTAAATCATCTAGAAAGACATCGGTTTATTCACAAACTATAGGAATGTCTTCTAACTTGATCCCCTTGGCAGCATAAGCACAAGAGTTGATATATTCTTGTTGGGGCAAATAGAGTGTAGTAGCGCCTTGATATGGTGAATCAATTTCGATACCTCGGGAAGAGATATCTAATAGTATCTTATGTTTTGTCATCCAATCAATCCCAAGTATGACATCCATATGTCGGTGTTTTACCGGCTGCCCACCGAAGGATATGCCCAAGGTGGTAAGTTTTGGGTGAGAAGACACCAAGATCAGGAACTCAAAGGTGCAAGGAACACAAAGCTTAGACAGGTTCGGGCCGCTAGGTGCGTAATACCCTACATCCTGTATGGTGGTTTGTATTGCCTTTGGTGCAAGGAACTCGAAGGCATTTTAGGAGCTTGAAGAAGTGTAGTCCTCTCTCCCCGAGTCGGGAGATGAACCTGTTCAGGGCTGCCATACAACCTGTTAGCTTCTGCACATCCTTGATTATGGCCGGAGCCCCCATATCAGTAATGGCTGAAATTTTCACAAGGTTGGCTTCAATGCCCCGATTGCTGATGATGAACCCAAGCAATTTCCCTGAAGGTACTCCAAAAATGCACTTGGTTGGGTGGAGCTTCCACCAAAATCTGCGCGGACTGCTGAACGTTTCTTCCAAATCTGCGATCAAGTCGTCGGAATCCCTGGTCTTGATGATCACGTCATCCACATAGGCCTCAACGTTCCGATGCAGCTGATCCGCGAAGCACATCTGGATCGCACACTGATATGTTGCTCCTGCGTTTTTCAACCCGAAGGACATGGTTTTGTAGGCATATGTCCCGTACGGGGTCATGAATGCTGTCTTGATTTGGTCCTCCTCCTTGAGCGCAATCTGATGATATCCTGAATAACAATCAAGGAAACAAAGAAGGACACAACCAACCATCGAGTCGACAACTTGGTCAATGTGCGGGAGCCCAAAGTGATCTTTGGGACAGTGCTTGTTGAGATCAGTGTAGTCAACACACATTCTCTATTCATTATTCTTTTTTCTTACAAGAACAGGATTAGCTACCCACTCTTGATGGATTACTTCTTTAATGAATCCAGCCACGAGAAGTTTAGCTATTTCCCGCTTAATCGCCTCACGCTTGTCGTGGGCAAACCTTCGCGGGCGTTGCTTTTTCGGCACAGCCTTTGGGTGCACATTCAGACTATGCTCGATCAGTTTCCTGGGCACCCCTGGCATATCTGCTGGTTTCCATGCGAATATGTCTCGGTTAGCCTGTAGGAAACTGACGAGCGCGAGTTCCTATTTCTCACCTAAGCCCGCGCCAATAATGGCGGTCTTAGATGGATCACCCTCTTGGAGCAGGATCGTCTTGAGGGCCACATCATCCATCGATTGGATGCTCGACTTGCTGGCCATTCTCGAAGGAATCTCCAGCCCAGACTGAGGGAGCTGCTGTGCGGCCGCGAGTACTTCTCCCGAAGCATCTGGCACAGGAGTAGTCGAAGCGTACTGGATCGCCTCCTGATTGCAGTCATACGACTTCTTCAAGTCGCCCCGGAGAGTGAGTACTCCGCTAAGTCCTAGCATCTTGAGAAGTAGATAAATGTAATGTGGCACTGCCATAACCTTGGCGAGTGCCGGACGACCCAATATTGCATGGTAAGAAGATTCGAAGTTAGCCACTTTGAATTTGATGAACTCAGTGCGGTAGTTCTCCCTCGTGCCAAAGGTGACTGGAAGAACTACCGTACAAAGTGGGTGTGCCGCGTTACCTGGAACGATGCTGTAGAAGGGGGACTTGCTCGGAACCAGCATGTCCTTGAAGTCCAAGCCCATCTTCATCAAAGTGCTTGCGAAGATGAGGTTGAGACCGCTCCCACCATCGATGAGCACCTTGGTGAATATGACCTCTGCCACCACAGGATCCAGAACCAGGGGGAACTTGACGGGCTCCGAGAAGCTCGTCCACTGGTCATCGCGGGAGAATGAGATGGGGACCTCTGACCAACGAAGTGGTCGTGGTACCGCCGGCTCAACGGACATGATCTCCCGAAGGAGCAGCTTCTGATCCCGCCTGGAACCGAAATCCCCATCACCCCCGAAGATAACGTTGACGGTCTTCGAAGCGTCCTGGAACTTCGGGTTGCGCCCTTGGTCCTCTTGGTCATCATCCTTGGGTTTTTTGCCCGCAGGCTTCTTATTCTTCTTACCACCACCGGAGTTGCTGAACGTCCTCCGGAGATGGTAGCAGTCAATGGGCGCATGGTTGGCACCTTGATGCCATAGGCACTTCTTCTGCAGGAGCTTCTCGAACTCTTCCTGCGTCGTCGACTTCTTGCCCCGCGAGGGACGATCCACAGCCGCGATGAGATCATCTGGCTTGCATATTCGGGGTGGACCCGAATAGTCCCGCCGGCCTTTGTCATTGCGGTTGTCGTTTGGACGCCTCAGATTGCTATCTTGGCGCTGCGGGAACTGCTCCCGCATCTTCTCTTCCTGCTCGGACCAATCGTGCATCATATCACGAAGGCCCACAACAGTCTTCAGCCTATTCCGCCCAAAATCCCTATAGATGCCTGGGTCGGTGATGCCGTTGTAGAAGTAGTCGATGATGTCGTCCTCCGAGATGTTCACGATGCTGGCGTGCACGTCGAAGAAACGACGCGTGTAGGACCGCAGGAGCTCGTTACGTTCCTATTTACACTGAGCAAGATCGTGCCGAGTACCTGTGCGAGCAATCGCTCCCTGGAAGTTGTCAATGCAGAACCTCTTGAGCTGTTCCCAGGAGTCGATGGAGTTGTTGCTTAGGATCTCCAGCCACGTGAGCGGCGCAGGGTCCAAAGCCATCGGGAAGTAGATGACCTTGGTGATGTTCGAGCCCCCTGCGACCTCAATGGCCATGGAGTAGCAACGTAGCCACTGCTGAGGAGCCTGCTTGCCATCGTACTTGGTGATGCCGATCGGCTTGAAGCCCTCAGGGTACTTGTAGCTACTGAAACGTGCAAAGAAAGCTGGGAATCGGTCGCTACAATCAGTACCTTCGGTTTCGACTTCTTCACGGACCTTGCGCCGGGAGGAGATCACGGACCGCGCATCGCGGCCTTCATTGATGTGCTGGCGCAGGTCCTCTGGAGGAGGCCGATGGTTGACCAGTCACGGGTTACCCCCTGGAGGTGGCTGCTGCCTCCCGCCAGGGGCTTGGCTCCCACGAGCGTTGTCATTGTTGAGGCTGGGCTGAGGTCGAGGACGTCCGCCAGCCGTTCGGCTGTGGCCCTGGCTGCGGCTCTCGCCCACGCGCTCATCCCTGATGGTGGACGTCGGGTTATGCTGATCCAGCTGGATCCAGGCCCTCTGCACGTAAAGAAGTGCTTGACGCACATTCGGGTCATTACTGCGTTCGAGAATGGCCCTAACCCTGGCGATGTTGGCCACCGGAGTCCTGAAGTCTCGTTCGCTTACGGCGGCGAACTCAAGGTCAAGCTCGCGATGCATAGATCGTCTGCGCTCGTTGACCCTTCGCCGTCGGGTTGTGCGGGCCCTGTTCCTGGCCCTCCGCGCCTCACGATCGGTGTCGTTCTCGTCGCCGGTGTTGGCTGCGACCTCGTCTTCAGAGACCGCTTCAAATTCAACAATGGGAAGGTCCCCATCATCCTCACCTTCTTCTGCCATTAGCACCTGGCGGGAAGCGAGCTCATCGGAGCTCATGTCAACTAGTTCTATCGACTCCTCTATGATGGTAGCCAACGGCCTACCCTCCTGGAAAGGCAGAGGCTCAAGATGGGCCACAAGTCGAGCCTCGGCCTCGAGTAGATCGGAAAGCTTCATCACCCTCCAATGTACGAAGCGCCCCTCGGGTGTGGAGGTGATCATCAGATCACTGGCGCCAAAATTACCCGAGGCCCCCTGACATGCGGTGGCTTCGGGCCCTCCAAGTTGGAGCAGGGAATCCAGGTCCTCCTCTAATGCAGAGAAAGACTCGGAGAAGTTGGCCCCCTGAAGATCAGTGGCCAAGTTGCGTGAACCAAGTTGAGATCGGTTACGCGAATCCTTAGATTGGAATGAATCCAACCTAAGGGAAGTTGCCACAACGCTGGATGAAGTCGAGCTTGGAGCGGACTCCACCTCGATCTTTGTTGCGGAAGCGTGGGTCGACAAGTCGTCGAGCCCATCAACAAACTTGTCAAGGTCGCTGCAGGGATCCGCAGCAGAAGTCACTGGCTTCATGTCGACGAGGAATCGACAGAAGTTGCCTGCACCGCCTGCGATGCAGACCCACGAGCCAAAAACAAATGTCGTGCCCTAAGAGGGAACTGACCTGGAGAATTGGAAAGTTGCCATCGAGCTCGCCGGTGGATCTTTGACGCTGCCCCTACCTGGCGCGCCAGCTGTCGGTGTTTTACCGGCTACCCACCGAAGGATATGCCCAAGGTGGTAAGTTTTGGGTGAGGAGACGCCGAGATCAGGAACTCGAAGGTGGAAGGAACACAAAGCTTAGACAGATTCGGGCCGCTAGGTGCGTAATACCCTACATCCTGTATGGTGGTTTGTATTGCCTTTGGTGTAGTTTGATCTGGAGATCTTGTTTTGAGAGGGTCTCTGTCCTCCCTTATATATCCGAGAGGTCAGGGTTACAAAGATACTAACGAACACTAGCTAAGGAATCGTACCAGAACATATCTCACGTAGATTCCTCCTGTATCGGTTAGCCTTATCTCCTACTTAAACGGGATAAATAAGAGATAAACAAGATGAATAAGAGATAAGATGGACTTAATCTCCTAAACCTCTTTAAACTATGTTATGTACACAGCCCCGTGGCCCCGAGTCTGACACCATACCCTCTAACTGTAGCAGAACCAAATCAGTTTTTATTACTTTGCTACCCAACTGAATTGGCACACATCTAATCATTTCGTTGGAAGCAACCTTTCCCCTAGGGGTAGAAATCATGTATGACCCCTTGGTATGATAGAAGTCAAGTCCTACTCGGGCACCACATTTGTTGCTAATGAAGCTATGGGTTGCACCAGAATCAAATAATATGACAACTGGTTTATAGTCGATAGAGAATGTACCCGACATGATAGGGGCTCCCTCTGGAAGTTCCGCAAGGGTGGTGAAGTTAACTCGCCCTTGCCGAACTTGAATCATCTGCTTCTTGCCCTTGCCCTTATTGTTCTGATTAGAACCTTGACCTTGGAAAGGCTTCCTGGGCTGAGGACAGCTTCTAGCAAAGTGTGTTGTACTCCCGCAGTTGAAACAATGGTTGGTGTTTCTCCCCTGATGGAACTGCCGAGCATTTGGCCTCAGGCCAAACTGCTGCAGCTGCTGCGAAGGTACTGGAGGTCTATATCCCCATTGTTGCTGAGGTGGTCTGAAAACCAATTTGCCTGACGGGGCATTTTGTTGCGGAGCCTTGTACTATGCGTTCTAAACAAAATGATACCTTGGTGGCTGAGCACTCGAGGGTCCAGTGGGGGCTTTCCGTTTCTTCTCAGCATGATGTGCTGTGATGCAATCCTCCTGATTCAGGGCCATATTGACCAGCTCAATGAAGGTATCAGCTTTGACGAGATTCAGACGTTCCTTGAGCTTGGTGTTTAAGCCACAGTGAAAACGGTCTTGCTTCTTAACATCGTTATCAGCATGATAGCCTGCGTACTGGCACAGGTGATTGAAGGTCTAAGCATATTGCAGTACGGTACGGGTTCCCTGAGTGAGTGCCAGAAACTCATTCAGCTTTCTCTCCATAAGCCCTTCGGGAATGTGATGTGCCCTGAAGGCAGTCCGGAATTCTTCCCAAGAGACAACATGTCCTGATAACTTGCCACGTGAGGGTTGAGGTCATCGTGTCCTCCACGTGGTTGATGGCGAAGATGATTCTGCTGCCCTTGTACCAATTGATGAAGTAACTTCCGTCTGCATTGCCATAAACTCCACTACCGTGCTCATGGCCGAACCCTTCAGGTGTACCGTGCGTATGACCAACCATCTGAAAAATATGGAAGATACCTATTATAACAGTTCATACTTACTTCCAATATTAGAGGCATAATGCAAGGTACAAATTATCGGGACAGCACAAAAGTAGTGACAAACAGAACGCGATGGATTCCGAGAGTGTACGCATCTCATGCTCTATTCACCAAAGTAACTCAACGGTCATGAGTAGGAAGGTAAAATTTTGACATGTACGATGGTCATTGATGCAAACTGGTGGTCTCCATATATTATACAACCATGGTAGTCTTTAGGTTACAGGAGCAACTAAAGTTTCAACTTCATCAAGCCACAAATGTTACAAGAAGTGGCACTAGTCCTAGTGGTTATATCACACTAATCCCAATCTACATAAGTCACACTAAAGGACTATGAACATAAAACCCGACGATCCTGTCTATCTAGAAATCATCAAGGTTGCCCACTAAAAATGCGCTTCCAGACGAGGAGTCGTCGTTTTGAGGGTTGGGCTCCGAATCTCTGTGCTCAGAGTCTAGCTCAGATACTCCCTCAATTTCCTCTAGGTCTTCTTCTTCTTCTACAGGCTCATCAGGAGCAACAGGTGGCATTGACTGTGCGCGGAACATTTCAATGTGATCATAGCATCTCCTAATTCCTGGTTCAGATTGTGGATTTGTTCCTGAAGGAAATCTATCTCTGTGTTGCACTGAATGATCTGGGCATCACTTTCCAGAATTTGCACCTCCAAGTGACCTATGGTAGTGTCCCTAGCGGTAATTCCCTCACCGAGCTCCTAGATCTGGTTATCCTTCAAGGTAAGATCTCTTTGGAAATCCTAGGCCAGATTCACCATCTCATCCATATGCCTCTGCTGAAGTGACTAGTAGCAGTACTGGGCATTCATGTACCCTATCACTGTGCTAAGGGTCTCCTCGGCCACATCTCCAACTAAGTGACTGAAGTGAGTCGCTCTGAAGATCCACTCATCATCGTGTGCGAAGACTGCTGGAAATAACCCGATGGGGTATGCTGCTACCTCATTCGGATGCTGCTCGCAAAAAGTAGTGATAGCCTTGAGGGCTGCTGCCTCAAAGGCGTCCACGAGACGGTATCCAACAACCTATATCTCAATAGACGGCCACTCAAGGGTAGGGTGCTGGGAAATAGTGATAGTGGCACTGCAACGAGGGACTCCGGCCTCAGAAAACTCACGGCCCTTGTACTGGGGTGGATCTGGGTAGTGGAAAATATGAAGTGTATCCCACAAGATCTTCGGAAAACCTTCCCGGTATAGGCAAGCGGCGTGAGCGTAACCCTCGTCATCCCAGTAAATCCTCTGGATATCTGCCATCTGAATCAAAAGGATTCAAACGTGAGATAATGATAACAATTTTTCTAAAGCTTTGAGAAGACTGCGGAAAAATATGATTCTGATTCATTGGAATGTGTGGTTTCATAAGAATCAAGGAGTAAATCAACCACAATTAGTACTGTTTCATCATTTGAGATTCTTTGAAATGAAAAGATCGACAAGAATCAAGATGGGGCTAGGGTTTAAGGCATAACTTGGCTTACCTTAAAACATCATCATAGACCTCTAAGAAGCAAGCCTTAACCTAAATCACACTATTTCAAAACAACATTCCAACACTCTAAGTCACTCTAGATATCCTTAGGAAAAGCATAGATACAAGCTCTAAACTTAAAGATCACTCCAATTCAATGTTTCAAGAATGCATGCACGTACTATCACCCTCACAAGAAAAATAATCGCCAAGTAATCTTGGTCTTACGTGGTTAGTTACGGTGGCACAATATAAATACGTCTCTCACTATAGTATCTAGTCGACAAATCCTAACCGTTCAGAACCTATCGAATCGTGATTAGCATACCTGCAGAAAACCACAAGATATATATATATATATATCCAATGAACCTTTCATGCCAGCATGTCATGAAAGCGTCCCCAAATATTACTGTTCACTATAGAAACAGCATCTGTACAATTACCGCCGTACAGATAATGTTAACATACGTTATCAAAACAACGTATTCATGGGGGTACCGCAAAATGCGGAGGTATGAACAGCGGTCGCCATACCCTGCGCCGGACCATAAACTCCCAACATAGTCAACCGAAGTCGGTATATTGGCAGCATCTCAAGTAGGTCACTGCTTGAGAAACAGCGTTCGGTTCGCATCACCGACGAGAAAGGCCAATCTCCCTCAGTTGGCTGAGGATCCTTACCTTCTTACCTTCGCGATGAGTGCGTCATTACAGAATTTAAGGTTGATTGTGCAGGAATTTAAGTTTTGACAGAAATGTAGTGTTGGAAGTCAGAGTAATATATATATATAAAACCATAGCCACCTCTAATTGCCACATTAATCACCTTAGGGCTTTACGTACTAAGCACAATCCTTAACAAATCCAACGCAGTTTTTGTCAAATACTTTGTTGGTCCAATTTTTATACTAAAAACACTTTTAATGCCAATCACACCTCCGGTATAAACTTGTCAGCTCTGATATCAGCTGTGGTAGAACCACTCTGAATTACACCGGCTTAAATGTGCCGACCATCGCATCGAAGGCAATCGATGTTCAAACGCACTTCAAACGGTATAATCCATTGGTCTGTCGGGTAACGTCCCGATACAACCACCGGATTCCGGATCGAACAAGCGTATCCCGCATGAAGGCGAGTCCAGAGATGCAATTACCATCACATTTTTACATCACAGGCACAAATAGTTATTACAAACCAGTTTCAACAGAGTACTACAAACCTAACTACTAGGAATTTATACAAATAGGTTTAAGTACCAACTTCAAGTCCAGAGATGAAACAGCGGAAGTCAAACGACGAAAATGACATGTTGCAAAAGGAACATCATTCTAGCCTAGGCAAGATGTTACTCGGAAGGGTCATTACTGGCCGGGGGCGTATCCCATTCCACAGACCATCCAGCAAACAACACACCGGGCCAAGTAAGGCTAGCAACTTGGTCATCGAAATTTATACCTGGAACAAATATTGAAAGTAAGGCTAAGTATACTAATACTCAGCAAGACTTATCCGTTTATAATATACTTAGCTATTATCTAGACCATGAAGGCTTTATAGGGCTCTGGGTTTTATTTTGCTAAAAAGCAACAAAGAGTAGATCCTTAATTTCAAGTTTTAGCTTTCAGGTTGTCACACCCGATTTATAAAGGATATAAACCGAGCAATCATATATGCGCCAGGATCAAGTCTCGCATATACAAGATAGAATCAACAAGATATCACAACACATGCCACGTAAAAAGAAGTAATAAACGAATACAAATTCTTTATTATATAAATGACATTAAGTCTGGTACATGAATTGCGGAAGCGTAAAACAAAATACTGTTGACGCCTTTTTTTGACACGTGTTAAGATGAACGGCGAGATGAAGCCAGTGCGTGTGATAAAGGAATCAGGCCGATTTCATTGCCTGGGACTCCGGTGCGAAGGCGGAAAGCTTAAACAGATTGGGAATCGGCCGAAGACGTCTCTACTGATACGCTGAAGAGATATTCCAGAAGCTTTCCGTGTGTTTAAATTAGAGATAGCATAGTTAGAGATATAGTTTGTTTTTTTTATGTTCAAGATATGTATTTGCCGTAATCGGCCAGGTCTCGTTAGCTTAGGATATAAATAGAGGTAGTACCAGACGTGAAAAATCTGATACACATCCAATACAAAAATCTTTACAATTTCATTGCACTTTACTTTCTTTGTTGGTGGCTTCGCTGTTTTCCTTTTCGGCAAGTTCTTCCAAGTTGATCAAGGACGCTTCACATTCGAACGGCTTGATCCGCTGGTAAGTCTTCGTTCACCGAGTAAATGTAGGCTTTAATTAACCGCGTATCGTGATTACTTCATCTAGGTTTATTCAAAGTTATCGAATTATATCTAGGTTTGGGCTTTCTGGCGCATCGCTGTAGTCTCATCTAGATTAGTTCACCCTACTACCTGCTGGAATTACAGGTTTTTTCCTGTCGTTTTAGCGTTTATCAAATACATCCGCTCTGGAACAAGTGCGATCAGCTGAAATATCTCTCTATCTCTTCATAGTATTATAGAGGTGGTTTAGATTTGTTTTAAGCGCTTTCAAGTAGCTATATCCAAGTTACACATTCGTGGCTTTCGTATCGCTACATACTTCACAGATTGGCCAATCGGACCGATCTGTCCTCCCTTGTATCCCAGGTTGTCGCTCTATGAACCGGTCCTTATGGAGAGTGGCCAACCAAACACTAAGCACCGTGCTGACCCTATATTTTAAGGGACTTGTACCACTCAAGCACTCAGCATAGAGGGTCATGCTTAGAAATTATGTTGCATAAGACCATTAATAGAATTAACTAAAAGCACCAAGTGTGTGAGAGCGCAGCACCTAGCACAACTAACCAAAATGCAACCTAAGGACATAAATATAAGGATAAAGTGGCTAGGAAATCCTTATAGCCATACAGTATTAAAATGCAGTTTGAAATTGTATTTAAAAGTGATAGGTTGTTCATGTTATACTTGCCTTCCTCAAAATTCTCCTACTGCTGCTCAAACTGTTGTGAAGATAGTGGTAGCTCCTGGTACTCCTCCGATGGCTCAACGTCTACTCACAATCGCAACACCAAAACAAAGCAGCACATACACATACATGCAAACAAAAGGCAAAAGCTAAGAAACAGTACAACATTACATAACAACAGCGCGTAAAACTGAGATAAAACTATTCTACGCATTATAACAATCGCGTGAGCGTAAAAATCACCTAAAACGGAGCTAGATCGTGAAAACTAGAGTTAAAAGGAGGTCCAGTGCAACATAATCGGCAGGCTCTGCCGATACGTCACAACGCGACTAAATCGGCAGGCTACTGATCAGGCTAGCCGATACAGAAACGACAAATCGGCATGCTTTGCCGATGGACACAAGGTAATCGCAGACCACAGGTCAGTCTAGCTGATACGGAAAAGGACAGAATCGGCCAGGTCGGCCGATTGCAAGAACGTAGCGAAGACAGAACGCGTAAAGGAACAACTTCGGTCTATCGGCCGAACTTTGGCTGTTATAGAAAATGACAGATCGGCAAAATGGCAAATCGGCCCAAATAGCCAATGGCAAGAAGTTAACAGAAACAGCTATTGGCACGGCGGCGGAACGTCGGACTTTCTCTCCTGATCCGATCCAATCCGATCCGTTCCGATCCGATCGATCAAAAGAAGAAGCATCGGACAGATCCGATCTGTATTGAGAAGTATTGGATTGGTCCAAACTGAACCCGTGCCGACGCCCCTCCGCGAGCACCCGCACGGCCGCACCTATGCCTCCTCCCGCCGTCCTGCGCCGGCACCCCTCCACCTGCACCCGCGCAGGCGCGCAGCCACCTCCCACACTGCGGCGGCGCTGCCACTTCTCCTCGACGTCCGCCGCCTACGCCTCCACCACCTCCTCGGCGTCCCCTGATGTCTTCATCTCCGGTGAGTGCGCCCCCGCCCCCGCGCTCGTTTCCTCCAGTTCTCCTAACCACTCGACGTGCTCCGTTCCCGCGGGGATCCCCAGAGGAGCTTGGGCCCTAATCGTCAGCGCAGATCCGGCAAGGGTGCTGTCGGATCCGTGTTCTCCCCGCCATAGATGCTCCTCCTTCTCTCTATTGCTTCTCCACGACGCTTAATTTGATAGAGTCGATCGCAGGAGATGAGGGTGCTGTTGGAAATAATAAGAGTTTCAGTTTTAAATTAATCCGAAGATAAATCATGACCATGATGAAAATTGCGTACAGAAAATGAATAGATCTAAACATGCTCATAACATAATTTAAGATAAAATATTGCAGCAGCAATATCAACCCTAACCAGATCATACTAGGTATAAAAAGCATAGTTAGGGATAGAAAACCGTACGTGTTTTGTGTGACTGGAATAACCAGACAAAGATGATGACGGCAATGATCAGCACCTCCGCGCAATTGACGACAACGAGTCACGCCCCACTGACGAGGAGGTAGACGAGCCGTGGCGACGAGGATGTAGAGGACGGTGATGTGGAAGCGTTCGAGCAGCCGCGCAGAGCGCTTCCCAAAAACCTTATTCGCCCTCTCCCGGTGCAGGATCGCTGAGGACGAGGTTCCGGAGACCTGCTCTCCCGATCGCCGGTGCATGCCGACGAACGGGATGAAGTAGCGTACACTGCGGCGCAACAGGCAGGTTGAGGCGTATTGCGCATTGTAGGTTTTCTCTACGTTGTTCCTCTCATCTATGCCGGCACCCGCGCGTATTTATCAGGAGAACTGCTAGGGTTTTGGCGTCCCAAAACCTAGTCGGTTACGAGTCCCAAAAATCCGCGCGTGAAATCCGTAACAGATTCAAAGTGGCAAAAGGAAGCCGTCGGGCTTTCTACAGCCTTTGCCCGAGACCGGAGAGCCGATTCACGGCTCTTTCGCCCGAGTCTGAAGAGCCGATCATGTGGAACGATCGGTTCTTTTACAGCAGTAGCAGTTCCCTCCAGTAGGCTACGTCGTGGTTGGAGCATATAGGTCGTACTCCCTAGTCTCATCATGAGCTTAATAGAGATCACCTGAATCTCACAGACTGCGACCGTCCAACAGTCGGGCTCACATAGGTGTATTCTTTCAAGAACGTTCTGCAGGATAACATCTTTGCTAATTAAAGCCAACAGAATACATTAAGGCCAACGCCAACCTGCCATGCAGAAATCGAGAGTATTGCATCCTTCTCGAGTGAGTATAAAAGTTTACTCTCATGCTAACCTCTAGCTTGTTCTTCCCAGATCCTAATTCATGGGATCTCCGATCACATAGGTTGGGTTACCACTCAGGAATAGCTTATACAGGTCTCAAACCCATCTCCTTGGATGCACTGTCTATCACATTACGTGATAGCCCCTTGGTGAACGGATTAGCCAGATTTTTCTCAGTGTGGACATAACCCACAGTGATAACTCCGGAGTTTCTCATTTTTCTGACTGATTTTAACCGTCTCTTAATATGTCTTGAAGACTTCATATTGTCCTTTGAACTGTCTACCTTGACAATCATCGTCTGATTGTCACAGTTCATCATTATTGCCGGCAATGGTTTCTGGACAATAGGTAAGTCCATCAAGAGCTCACGAAGCCAATCGGCTTCCACTGTAGCTGTATCTAGTGCTGTGAGTTCTGCTTCCATAGTAGACCTCGTCAGGATCGTCTGTTTGCATGATCTCCATGAAACAGCAGCACCGCCAAGAGTGAAAACGTATCCACTAGTGGCATACAGCTCATCTAGATCCGATATCCAATTAGCATCACTGTATCCTTCCAGTACTGCAGGAAAACCGGAATAGTGAATCCCGTATTCCATAGTACCCGCCAAGTAGTGCATTACGCGCTCAAGCGCACGCCAATGATCATCTCCCGGATTACTAGTAAACCGGCTCAACTTGCTAACAGCAAAAGAGATGTCAGGCCTCGTTGCACTCGCAAGATACATGAGTGAGCCAATCATCTATGAATATCTCAATTGGTCTCTGCCAATTCTTTTGTTCTTTCGAAGGATCAAGCTCGGATCATAGGGAGTTGGACTAGATTTGCTATTCTTATAGCCAAACCGATTCAACATTTTCTCCACATAATGAGATTGCGTAAGGGTAATCCCATTCTCTCCCTTGATCAGCTTGATGTTGAGAATAACATCAGCCTCACCAAGATCTTTCATATCAAAGTTTTGACACAAGAAAATCTTGACCTCGTTGATTACATCAAGACTAGTGCCAAAGATCAGTATGTCATCAACATACAAACACAATATAACTCCTTGACCCCCACCATAGCGGTAATACACACATCGATCAGCCTCATTGACACTAAAGCCTGCTGATATGAGTGTTAAGTTGAATTCCTCATGCCATTGCTTAGGTGCTTGCTTCAGGCCATACAAAGACTTATACAACTTGCACACCTTGTTCTCATGACCCTCTACTACAAACTCATCAGGCTGTGTCATGTAGATTTCCTCTTCCAGCTCTCCATTGAGGAAAGCTGTCTTAACATCCATCTGATGAATGAGAATACCATGCGAGGCAGCCAGGGAGAGTAGAACACGAATAGTGGTCAATCTCGCAACAGGTGAGTAAGTATCAAAGAAATCTTCGCCTTCTTTCTGGGTGTAACCCTTAGCCACAAGACGAGCCTTGTACTTCTCAATAGTACCATCAGGCTTAAGCTTCTTCCTGAACACCCACTTGCAACCCACAGATTTGCAACCATACGGTCTTTCGACCAGCTCCCATGTTCCATTGGAGAGAATGGAGTCCATCTCGCTGCGGACAGCTTCTTTCCAATCATCCTCATTCGGAGATGAGAATGCCTCAGTAATTGTTTTGGGAGAATCATCTATGAGATAGACAGTGAAATCATCACCAAAAGACTTTGCAGTCTTTGGCCTCTTGCTCCTCCTAGGAGCATCACTGTGAATCTCCTCAAGATTTGATTCAAGTGTGTGTTCATCATGCTCAAAAAATTCAACAGATTCAGGAGTTGTATTCACTATTTCATTCATAAGTGATGAAGTTATAACATGCGAGTCTTTCATAGGAAAAATATTCTCAAAGAATGTAGCATCGCGAGACTCGAACAGTAAATTTACATGCATATCAGGCACCTCAGATTTAACTACTAGAAATCTATAAGCAATGCTATGATGTGCATAACCCAAAAAGATACAATCCACAGTTTTAGGTCCCAACTTGCGTTTTCTGTTGATTGGCACATTCACCTTTGCCAAACAACCCCAAGTGCGCAAGTAAGAGAGTGAAGGTCTTCTCCCAATCCACTCCTCGTAAGGAGTCTTTTTCTTATTCTTCATGGGAACTCTATTTAGGACATGACATGCAGTCAATACTGCCTCCCCCCACCATGCCTTAAATAATCCAGCAGTATCTAACATGGCGTTAACCAAGTCAGACAACGTGCGATTCTTCCTTTCGGCAACCCCGTTTGATTCGGGTGAATAGGGAGGCGTCCTCTTATGAATAATGCCATATTCCTCACAGAATAAGTCAAAATCGTTAGAGAAATATTCACCTCCTCGATCGGACCTAAGTCATTTGATCTTTTTCTCAAGTTGGGTTTCTACTTCAGCCTTATAGATTTTAAAGCAGTTAAGAACCTCATCTTTCGTTTTCAGCAAGTACACATAGCAAAATCTAGTTGCATCGTCAATCAAGGTCATGAAGTATCTTTTTCCACCTTCTGTTAACACACCATTCATCTCACAGATATCTGAATGGACGAGTTCTAGAGGTGCCAAATATCTCTCCTCTGCTACCTTGTGAGGTTTTCGAGGTTGCTTAGACTGCACACAACTATGGCACTTAGAACCTTTAACTATGGAAAAATTCGGAATTAAACTCATGGTGGAAAGTCGAAACATAGAGCCAAAATCCAGATGACATAAACATGAGTGCCAAATAGATGTATCGCTCTCATTTATTCCATCTGAAATTAAGTTCACAGACTTATTGCAATAATATGAGACTGAAAAACGGAACAAGCCTCCGCACTTATAGCCTTTGCCGATAAATTGTCCACACTTAGACACGACAAATTTATTGGACTCAATCACTACTTTAAAACCATCCCTACACAAAAGGGATCCACTAACTAGATTCTTGCCGATAGTAGGGACATGCTGTACATTCTTCAGCTGCACGATCTTTCCTGAAGTAAGTTTCAGATCGACCGTGCCAACACCACGAACAGTAGCATGCGACCCATTGCCCATCATCACGGTAGAATCCCGAGTGGTCTGGTAAGAAGAAAACAAGGTAGCATCAGAACACACATGAACATTTGCACCAGTATCAAGCCACCAATTAGTAGATTGAAACACTAAAAAAACCGAAGGTATAGAATTATACCCACTGGTTTCCACTCCAGCCATGGTGACCGTGTTCACAGTCTTCTGCTCAGGTGAAGGCTTCCTTCCTTTGCGGTGTGGGCACTTCTTTGCCCAATGATCAATAGATCCACACACAAAACAGCCTTGACCTTCCTTAAATTTCTTCTTCTTGAAAGTAGTTGTAGGCTGCGGCTTGGTCTTCTTTCCCTTGCCCTTGCCTTTGCCATGAGACTTTTGCACCATGTTGGCACTAGTCTGGCCCTCAGCAGCCTTAGATCGCCCATCCTTGGCCCGAGCTTTCTCCTCGACATCAACAGATGCTATCAGATCAGACACTGATATCTCCATCCTCTTGTGTTTGAGAGTAGTGGCAAAATCCTTCCATGAAGGAGGCAACTTGGCAATGATGCCACCAGCCACAAACTTGTCAGGTAGGTTGATCTTGAGGTGCTCAAGCTCTTTGGCCATGCACTGTATCTCATGAGCCTGCATGACTACAGATTTCCCATCGGTCATCTTGTAGTCATGGTACTGCTCCATGATGTACAGCTCAGCGCCAGCATCTGTGCCGCCATAATCGGCTTCCAGGGCATCCCACAACTTTTTAGCGTCTGTGTGATGAAGGTACACATCTTGTAGATGATCTACAAGTGTACTGATCACAACGCCCACAAAAAGTGTGTTGGCTTCGGTAAAGGCCTTCTCCTGATCAGGGGTAAGAATCCCCTCAGGTTTGCCCTTAGACACCCACAGCACGTTCATGGCAAAGAGCCACAGAATCACTCTCGTTTGCCATCTCTTGAAGTGCTCGCCAGAGAACTTCTCGGGCCTCAGAGCATCAACAAATCCAGCCATGAAACTGAAATTCCTAAATTAAGATTTTTGGATTGTTGGAAATAATAAGAGTTTCAGTTTTAAATGAATCCGAAGATAAATCATGACCATGAAGAAAATTACGTACAGAAAACGAATAGATCTAAACATGCTCATAACATAATTTAAGATAAAATATTGCACTAGCAATATCAACCCTAACCAGATCATACTAGGTATGAAAAGCATAGTTAGGGACAGAAAACCGTACGTGTTTTGTGTGACTGGAATAACCAGACAAAGATGACGACGGTGATGATCAGCACATCCGCGCACTTGATGATGCCGAGTCGCACCCCACTGACGAGGAGGTAGACGAGCCATGGCGACGAGGACGTAGAGGTCGGTGATGTGGAAGTGTTCGAGCAGTCGCGCAGAGCGCTTCCCAAAAACCTTATTCGTCCTCTCCCGGTGCAGGATCGCTGAGGACGAGGTTCCGGAGACCTGCTCTCCTGATCGCCGGTGCACGCCGACGAACGGGATGAAGTAGCGTACACTGCGGCGCAATAGGCAGGTTGAGGCGTATTGTGCGTTGTAGGTTTTCTCTACATTGTTCCTCTCATCTATGCCGGCACCCGCGCGTATTTATCAGGAGAATTGCTAGGGTTTTGGCATCCCAAAACCTAGTCGGTTACGAGTCCCAAAAATCCGCGCGTGAAATCCGTAATAGATTCAAAGTGGTAAAAGGAAGCCGCCAGGCTTTCTACAGCCTTTGCCCGAGACCGGAGAGCCGATTCACAGCTCTTTCGCCCGAGTCAGAAGAGCCGATCATGTGGAACAACCGGTTCTTTTACAGCCGTAGCAGTTCACCCGAGACCGAAGAACAATCGGCTCTTTCGCCCGCCCGAGACCGGAGAGAGCCGATCGGCTCTTTACCGGATCGGCAAAAAGAAGCCGCATGCCCGCAAGGGTTGGACCCGGATTTTGGCGGACCATTCACGCGCACGTCGCGTGCGCGCGCCCTTCGCCCGAAGCCCGAGCCCGAGCCCGGCCCGGCGAGGCGAGGCGAGCGAGCGCGCGCGTGTGTTCTTCATTCTTCCTCTCACCCACACTTGCAAGAGCATGGGAGCATCCAACTATTTAAGTTAGGTTCCCTCCACCTCCACTAGCAAGGTGGGACTAACTTGTTGCCATGCACCTATGCACTAATGGGCCTTTGAGATTTTACAGGAATTATTTGGATTTGCATGGGCTAGGCCCAAATATTCCAACAATCCCCCACCAGATCTCAAAGTCTCATTATGACTTTGCCTCAACCCACTGTTGTTTGATATATCAGTGTTTCAATGGAGACTGTTAAGTTGAACTTCCATCTAGAATAGCAAGTTACACTCACTCACAACTTGAACCATGGACTAAGCCTTGAATTGCAAGTTTTGTGCAAATGAGTTTCACTTACAGTCAAACTGATACTTGACCTCCAGTAGGCTACGTCGTGGTTGGAGCATATAGGTCGTACGCCCTGGTCTCATCATGAGCTTAATAGAGATCACCTGAATCTCACAGACTGCGACCGTCCAACAGTCGGGCTCACATAGGTGTATTCTTTCAAGAACGTTCTGCAGGATAACATCTTTGCTAATTAAAGCCAACAGAATACATTAAGGCCAACGCCAACCTGCCATGTAGAAATCGAGAGTATTGCATCCTTCTCGAGTGAGTATAAAAGTTTACTCTCATGCTAACCTCTAGCTTGTTCTTCCCAGATCCTAATTCACGGGATCTCCGATCACAAAGGTTGGGTTACCACTCAGGAATAGCTTATACAGGTCTCAAACCCATCTCCTTAGATGCACTGTCTATCACATTACGTGACAGCCCCTTGGTGAACGGATCAGCCAGATTTTTCTCAGTGTGGACATAACCCACAGTGATAACTCTGGAGTTTCTCATTTTTCTGACTGATTTTAACCATCTCTTAATATGTCTTGAAGACTTCATATTGTCCTTTGAACTGTCTACCTTGACAATCACCGTCTGATTGTCACAGTTCATCATTATTGCCGGCAATGGTTTCTGGACAATAGGTAAGTCCATCAACAGCTCACAAAGCCAATCGACTTCCACTGTAGCTGTATCTAGTGCTGTGAGTTCTGCCTCCATAGTAGACCTCGTCAGGATCGTCTGTTTGCATGATCTCCATGAAACAGCAGCACCGCCAAGAGTGAAAACGTATCCACTAGTGGCATACAGCTCATCTAGATCCGATATCCAATTAGCATCACTGTATCCTTCCAGTACTGCAGGAAAACCGGAATAGTGAATCCCGTATTCCATAGTACCCGCCAAGTAGTGCATTACGCGCTCAAGCGCACGCCAATGATCATCTCCCGGATTACTAGTAAACCGGCTCAACTTGCTAACAGCAAAAGAGATGTCAGGCCTTGTTGCACTCGCAAGATACATGAGTGAGCCAATCATCTGTGAATATCTCAATTGGCCTCTGCCAATTCTTTTGTTCTTTCAAAGGATCAAGCTCGGATCATAGGGAGTTGGACTAGATTTGCTATTCTTATAGCCAAACCGATTCAACATTTTCTCCACATAATGAGATTGTGTAAGGGTAATCCCATTCTCTCCCTTGATCAGCTTGATGTTGAGAATAACATCAGCCTCACCAAGATCTTTCATATCAAAGTTTTGACACAAGAAAATCTTGACCTCGTTGATTACATCAAGACTAGTGCCAAAGATTAGTATGTCATCGACATACAAACACAATATAACGGCCGCCTCCTGCACACCCTCCTTCGCGGCGGCCGCCGTCGCCCGGATGGGACCAATCAGGATGGGAGTTAGTTGAATGGCGGGGTCGTGGCTCCGGAAACAGGTGAGGATATATTCAGCCGTGCTCCGGGCAACTGCTCTCCCTTCTGTCTCCAGGAGGTCGAGCATGCCGGACTCTAGGCCTTGCAGCCGCTCGGCGGTGGAGTCCAGCACCTGGAGGGCGACGCCAAGTAAAGAAGGAGCCTCCGCCACCCAGATGGGGTTTGCTCCGAGAGCTCCCAGGGAGGAGTTCACCTCACCGGCCCATCTTACGATCCGGCCGATGCTGGCACTCCGCTCTGCTTGGAACTCCTCCACCTTCGCCTCCCTCTCCTGGAGGGCCGCCTCGCGCTCCCGAAGCCTCTGGGACCCGGCCGCCAATTCCTTCTCCACGGCCGCCTCCCGCTCCTGGAGCTCCTTGAGCCGGGCCACCTCCTCTGCTTCGCGGGCGGCGAGCCTTTCTTCTCTCTTTTCCGCGGCTGCCGCCAGTTCTCCAAGAGTGGCCTCCTGCGCCGCGGTCATCTCCACCACCTTCTTGGCCTGGTTGGCCAGCTCCAGGGCGGTCTGCTCCCTCTCCGTCGCCACCTGCACCCTCGTCTCCGCCAGGAGCTCCCGCTCGGTGGCGCGCTTCTCCCGCCAAACAGCCGCTCTCTCCCGTTGGGCAGCTGCTGCCTCTCAGTTGAGAGCCTGCTGCAGCTGCTCCTGCAGGAGCTCACACTCTAGCACGAGCTTGGCGCGCTCATCAGCGTAGCGGGCGGTGACGGACTTGATGCGGTTCCCCAGGCATTGCTCCCAGTTGAGGAGCCGGTCGTGCTCCGCCTCCAGCCTCTCCCACTCTCGGCGGATGCCAGCCTCCAGCTCCTCGTGAACCTGCAGGCTCTTGGCAAAGACGCGGGGGAGCGGGACCTCTGCTGGACTTGGGAGAAGACGCCTCCCCGGCACCACCTCCAGCCGCTGCCTCTGGCGTCACCACCGCCTCCGGCACTGCCGCTGCCTCCGGTGCCGCCTCCTCCAGCACTACCACTGCCTCTGGAGTCGCCACCGCCTCCGGCGCTGCCGCTGCCTCCAGTGCCGCCTCCTCCGGCACTGCCGCTGCCTCTGGCATCGCCACCGCCTCCTCCGGCACTGCCGCCTCGGCTGCCACTACTGGTTCAGCTGGAGGAGGCTCCACCACTACATCCGGTGCTGCTGCTGTTATTGGCGCCTCGATTGACGCAACAGAACCGGCGGTCTCCTCCTCCGGGATGGGTTCGGGCCTCGAGGGTGTGGAGGCCTCTAGTTCCGGACCACTGGGTCCGGCTGCTGCGGGTACTGGCTGGGGGCTGGACCCCCCAGCTGAGGCGGCTCCAGCGGACGTGCTTGTGGCATCCGAAGTGAGGGACCTGTCAGATCATCAACAAGGTTAGGGCCCCAGGAAGCAAATTGGAACAACAGGAAATTCTAAGGGAGACCACTTACTCAAAATCAAACCATTCCCAACTGCCCCGCACTTTTGGGGGGACCACCTTCTCTGCCGAAGGCCCACCGGACCTTTGGTAGATGTCCCCGGCCACTGGTGCTTCTGGTGGCGGGGGTGGGGTTTGCGGCCTTAGCTCGGACGGTGGTGGTGGCGTCGCTGGTCGCCGCGTCGGCGGTGGCGGTGGAGGAGTCTGCTGCCTTGGAGAAGGCCGCCGCGCCTCCTCCGGTCTCCTCTCCAGCTGCTGGCGCTGTGGCGGAGGCAGTGGAGCTCCACTCTGCCCCTCCGCCTCTACCGTCTTCTGGTGCTTGGGGGCCGGCTCCTCGACTAAGGAGCCGTCGCCACGCTGGAGCCTCCGGGACTTGCTCCCTTCGGCTTGGCTGCTCCGCGCGGGCGCCGCCCCCTGGGCCTCGTCGCTCCTTCGAGTCGGGGCGGCACCCGCATTGTCCTTGTGCCGGTGCTCCGGCACCGGCACCTTCTCCTTTCCTTTCCTGGCGGGGGCCGAACCTCCGAGTCTTGGCTCCCCGGGACCCTGGCAGGTGCGCTGCTGGTGGTCGAGTGAGGCATCGGGGATGTGGAGCCCGCGATTGGGGTCGCCTCCCAGCTGCCGGACCGCCAAGCCACCCTCGTCCAGGGTCGGCATCGATGCCAGGACTAACGACCGCAACGCCTGGTCCTCGCACAGGGCCTTGACCCCGCTCGGGAGGACCAGGGACTCTGGGCTGAACGCCTCGCCGGTCATCGCCCGGAGCGCCGCCTCCAGCTCCGCCCTGGTGAATTCGGAGCCGAGCCCCCGCACGATCCTGCTGCAGTCGTTCAGTCCTGTGTACATGTAAGCCATTCTGGCCCGCTGCTGCAGGGGGGCGAGCCGCCGCTTGAGGAAGTCGCCCAGCACCATCATGGATGTCAGGCCGCTCCGGTGGAGATTCTTGACCCGATTAAGGACCAGGCCAAGCTCCTCCGGTATCATCGGTTTGGCCTTCCAGGTGCTCCGCTCGCTCTGGGGTCCCTCTGTTGGCAGTTCCAGGCGATCGTGGGGGTCGGCCTCCGCGATAACCCAGCCTTCACGCCAGTCCTCCCACTTGGAGCTGGAGAAGGCGCTGATGTAGGAGTTCTCCATCCCATGCCGGAGCTGGAAGTAGTAGGCGCCGACTTCGCGCCTGCTCCTCCCTGTTCCGACCAAGGCATAGAAATGCCTAAAGATGGTGGTGCAAGGGCGCACCCCCACGAACATCTCCATGAAGTGGGCGAAGACCGCCACAAGGAGGACGGAGTGGGGGGTGAGATGATGAAGTTGGAGACCGAACTCCTCTAGCAACAGGAGGAAGGAGGAGGAGATCAGAGGAACCAACCCGCACATGGCGTACGAGTTGAAGAGAACGAACTCCCCCGCGGCAAGGTCGCGGAGGGGGATTTTGCCGGCCCTGACCTTCCCGACGCACTCCGGTGCGTTCCATCCCAGAAGGCGGCGCACCGAGTCCAGTTGGGTCTGGCTCTGGAAGCGGCGCGGAAAAGGGAGTGAAGACATGGTGATGGATGTTGAGATAGCAAGGGAGCAAGAAGGAGAAGGAAGCCGAGCGCAAGGAAACTGAATGCGAGGAGTGTGCGGAGACGAAGGGGCGTTGCAGCGTCTGTTGATGGCAAGAGCGAAAAGGTAGCCATTCCCTTCGGCGCCTACCTTTTATGCAAAAGCTGTTGCCCTCTCGCGCTCCGCGGCGACCGAGGAGAAGTCAAACGGTTGCCTGCACCAGGCCCCCTCCTCTCGCACCCAATGACTGGTGGGCCCGGGCCCGTCAGTCAAAGGCGTGGCCGCTGGAGGAATGGGGGAAAGGCAGAATCCGAACCGCCCGAGCCGCGGGATGGGCTCGAAAAAGACAAGAATCTGAACCGCCTGACGCATACGCGCGGGCGGGGGACGGGCCCCTCGGGGATCCCGCTATGGGGGAAGGACATCCGTGCCCTTCCCCGGCGGGAATAAGCTGTCCACCCGGCGCAACGCTGGGATCTGGCTCCACCTGCAGGTTCTTCCCTCACCCGAGGTGGGCTCGGGGCCCTCTGTCGGTACATACGGACAGGGGTACCTCCTGCTAGGGTGTCCAGGCCCTTAACGTCTCACCATACGTAATCTCCCCTCGCCTTTGGGGTGACGTGGCATACAGCCCGGGCCTGACAGCTGGGACCATGGTCTCCGGACCTTCCCCGTGCTCTTAGAGGTCCGCGGCCTCCACGTGCCCATAATGGCAAGGAGGCTCTTGGGTAGCCCCCGCGGACCCGGACTCCCCAGGGAGGTCCGGGGCCGCATCGTGTGATGGCCAGACCATCACGGGCCTGACCGCTCCAACCGGCCTCGGGGGCCCGGACCCCCCTCCCCCCGGGAAGGGGTCTGGTGCCGCCACGTGCCGCCCCTGTGGAGGGAGCGGGGCTGGCCCTGCCATGTGCCCGTGGTAGGAGGCCCATCGCGGGTCTCCAGCCCACCTACCAGCATTTAATGCGGTAGTTGGGCCGGGCGCGCCCAAGTCAAAAAGCGTGGCCTACCACTGACACACGGGGCAGGTAGGCTGACACCACGGTAGCCCGCCTGTTTCCAAGGCGGCGCGTCGTGTCGCCGTTTACTGTGCGCAAGCAGCGTACAGTCCCGTCACGGCACCGCGCGCATGCGTGATGATGGCCTGCAACAGGTGAGCCGAGGCGTGCGCTGCCACAGTGCACTCGGAGGCAACGGCGCAGCGGGTCAGCGCTGCTCCTTCGCCTGATAGGTTCTCGCCCAACAATGGTAGCACGGCTTCACTGTTGGGTAACACTGACAGCAGTCACTATGCCTGCAAGGCGGCACATGACCGTATCCAGGCTGTGGATATGCACATTATCTTCCCTACCGTGAAGTCTACAGGGAGGAGTTAGAGATGAAGATCCCCATATCTCATAGATTAGGCTCCTACTGGCCGGGCCCACCTGTCGGGGTCCCGCACAGTGTAAGCACTCCCCTTGGACTATAAAAGGGAGAGTGTACTCGTTAGAAGGACAACCTCAAGTTCACAAGGCTCACAGACAGGCTTCTACAGCCAATACAACTCCAAAGTGGACGTAGAGTGTTACGCTCCGGCGGCCCGAACCACTCTAAAATCCTTGTGTCTTTACTGCGTTCATCTACGCATCGATCGAGCGCTCCTAGGTCTCCTCCAAACCCATCCTTAAGTAGGATTAGGCGGGTGCAATCCGCCACCCGGCTGGAGATTTCCTCCGACACTATTATTACCTTGTTGTTTTTCTCTTTATTCATGTTACTGGTCACTTCTTGAGTTTCCATGCCCAATTTTTTGTTGATTCGTTCATTATTTTGCAGGTCATTGGTTCTCAATTCAAGACAAAGAAACCCACATAGGAAAATTACATGTTGGGCTCAAACCAAGTATGTCCTCAGTCCCTCATCTGTGTTATTCTCTTATATAGGCAACCAACTAGGCTATAAAATTGCACTAGATCGACTGGTCGACTAGCTCAGAACTAATCGTGATTAATTGTTGCCTAGTCGCGATTAATCGCCTAGTCGGTACCCAACAACTAGAAGTGAGTTGACGATTTGAAAATATTGATATAAATTATAAAGAAATGTGAAGTCGACTCTTGTATATTCCTCGTAATCCTTAGACAAACAGATAATTGGTTTAACAATCCACTGCTGGCATAGGTGAAAAATTAAGCCGAACCGCCGCGGACGGTCTAATCCATCTGACCTGTGCTCTCCACGACTCGCATACCACGCAGCCGCCGCCCGTCGCCCTTTTTCTCCGTCTTTCTTCTTCCGCAGCTCCGTTGCTGCCTCTGCAGATCCGGCGCCACTAGCCTTCCCACACTCCTGACGTGCGCGCTGCAGATCGAGACGGCGCAGGACGAGCTCGACGTGCGGCAGGAGCAAATCGGGGCTTCCCGCTTGCGCGCTGCAGCCAGCTCCCACACTGCGGCGGCGCTGCTCCTTCTCCTCGACGTCCGCCGCCTACGCCTCCGCCACCTCCTCGGCGTCCCCCGATGTCTTCATCTCCGGTGAGTGCGCCCCCGCCCCCGCGCTCGTTTCCTCCAGTTCTCCTAACCACCCGACGTGCTCCGTTCCCGCGGGGATCCCCAGAGGAGCTTGGGCCCTAATCGTCAGAGCAGATCCGGCATGGGTGCTGTCGGATCCGTGTTCTCCCCGCCATAGATGCTTCTCCTTCTCTCTATTGCTTCTCCACGACGCTTAATTTGATAGAGTCGATCGCAGGAGATGAGGGTGCTTCACCTCAGGATCCACAAGGGCCTACTGTACTGCACATATTGCCGCGGACCCCTCCGGCCTAACGACTGTATGCGCAAGCCTTGGATGGTGGGTGAGATGAGGTCCACGCAAAGTTTTTGTTTTTTTCCTAGCTCAACTTCACTTCTTCTGGGACTTGCAGTGCGCTGGCGGCCACATCTTTTGTCGTGAATGCACCAGCTGCCACGAAAATGCATGTATCTCCGGCTGCCTTTTGATGGACGGGATCATGGCTCAGATGAAGATCGAATGCAACTTCTGCCACTCTGGAAATATCCCCTACTCCAGTTTTTTTGCACACCTGTGCGACCACCCCCCCGATCCCAAGCTTCGGGATCGGCAGATCGAGTCCGTCTTTTGTCCGGGGGAGTGCACCCTCGACGCCAATCTCCTTGGCTGTTCTGAATGCAAACTTCCGCTCCGACCTCCCATTTACAAGGTGAGCTCAGCTCTGACCTGGCCTGAGCGAATTAATTTGGATGTATTTTGGTTTGATTTGATTTTGGCTTCATGTGATCCTACCCTTATTGCAGCATCTCTCTCGTGACAGTCCTGTTTGTGGCGCCTGCTACCGTGGTGATATCGACAACTACCTTCACTGCAGGGAGCTTGACTACCTCGTCCAAGGTATCACAGCGAAATGTGTGGCTTGCGAAGAATACCTTCCATTCTCCACCTTGGCTTTGCACCAGCTGGACGATTGCCCATTCAAGCATAAATTGCAAAAGATTGCCCCAGGCTCAAGTGCCCAGAAAAACTTGTGTGGTAACACATGCTTGCCTCCCACCTCTGCCCCCACTTCTTGCATCCACATGGTTGTTTGAACGGTGCCGATGCTCAGATAGTTGTGCTGGTATAGTCCATGCTTTCTAGTGCTAGGCCATTGCATGGCTGCTCGGCTGGCCATTTTCAGTTGGTTCTTGGTTTTTCGTTGGCTGTTTTCTACCAGTAATATACCACTAACACATAGAACACAAAGGAAAACCACCAGAATGATGCTGAATTATTTAAAAGAAATAATCATAATGCAGCAATGATAAACATTGCATGGGAATGTTACCATGCCATCAAATTCCCAAAAATCACGTTGTTGATCTTACATATAACAAAAGTTTATAATATGTTTTTAAATCTAATTTTTTAGCAAAGTGTAAAAGTTCTCAAATGAACCCAAATCAAGGATAGTTAGTTTAGTTCAAACGAAATAAATAATAAGTGAGGCATGGAGTGCTGATACATTGATAAGGAAAATGAGTAAATATTTTATGTATATACAGTCATTGGCAAAGAAACATGTACATCTTCAAGATTGCTTCTTAGTATGGCTACCAAGGTCAAGGGGTAGCCATACTAAGATGCAAACTGCAGGGATCAAAATTATATGTACGGCAAGAACATCAGCAACATAAACTGAATCTAATTTTCTCTGCATCAACAACTTTTATTGTTGATTGTATGAACACTGGAATTACTTTGTCCTTCAGGAAACTTATGATTTTATCCAAAGGATTATATGAACACCAAGGATGCTTCTAAAAGAAATACCATCTCACTGCCAGTACGCAGCACAATGCCTGGCAACCAAAGGCAGATGTGTATCGCTATTTAACGAGCAAAACAGCATAACAAGGCAACAAGCATAAACCAAGCACTAAGGAACAAAGGCAGGTCGCGAGTCATTGTTTTGCAACTCAATACGGCAAGAGTGGAGCATCTGCTGAGGTGATATGCCAAAGCAATAGCTAGGACCTCCGAAGGCCCACCATATACTCATGAACCACAATACGCTACTAGTTGAACTCAGGACCAAAACCCAGGCTAGCTCACCCTGCCCCACAGGAGGCAGATGGAGAAGACGCCACAACCTAAGATAACCAACAGGATGGAGCCTTAGCCTTAATTCAGAAATCACCCAAGCAGCATGCAATAACACATGGAAGGCGGGCATGGTACCAGGACAACAAACCAAGAATCAGCCCCAAGAGGGTGAGATGCCGAGATCAAACAACATGACTAGTAATTTCAGGGCCTAAATTATGTGCACATAACAAAATCTTTAGTAAGGCAACTTTACAGTGGCCTAATAGGTTGTAATGCCATTACACTCTTTCTGCTTCTTTCACCTATGTGGCTGATTGGTTTATCTTTAAGTAATTATCAAGTAATGAATTCTAACATCTATGGCAGCAGTGGATTGTTAAACCAATTTTCTGTTCATCAGAGGATCACAAGGAATATACAAGAGAGTTTTGATTTTTTTTATTTATTGAATTGCCACAGTTGCTCCACACAGCTTCACATCTCTTTATAATTTATATATACTGTTTCACCTTTCTGAGCCCTAAGTCATATATGTTTCTTATTCTTGTTAATTGTTTTGATCTGTAATAAACTCATAGCTCCCTGCTACTGCTACTTTATGGCAATTGTTGACAATCTGGAAATTTGCAGAACTTTCTGCTCGCAGGCTGGTAAATTTGGTGAAGTAGCATATTTCATTTACTAGTATGGTTGTTTTTTAGTATTGAGTGTATCTTGCAGTTTTGAGATATTAGTGCTCCTGCTCTTTATCCTTGTTCTCCAAGTTGTGAAAGTGGAGCTTAACTCACTGATTGCTGAAGTATCAAAGTTTAATCCTCATTTCAGATGAATATGGAAGCACCAGATCTTCGGCGTGCAACAGTACTAACATTGGTATGTACTTTCCACTATTATTAATTGCATCTTTACTCTTTAGACCGTTTTTTGCCAGTGGCCCTTGAATCTAGCTGCTGGCTGAACCGTGGCTCAAATGTACATGTTCTCGTTTATAAGGGAAAAGCAAGGGAAAGGCTCCTCCCAGGGTTCGTAAAATGGACAATCATATTGTTGACAGTAACGTGGATGAGAGTGATGATGACTCATCTGATGACATCCATGTAAGTTTATTGATGACCAAACCATTTATCTTCTCCCATCCTCTTAGCTATGTGAAATTGGGAGTGTGGAATAGCATCTTAGAACATGAAGTTGCATTGCTGTTTTGTATGATTAGGTCTGAAGTGGTACGTTTTGTTATGAATTATGATCAGGTCCAAAGTGGTATTAGAATGTGGTTTGATGATGTGGCACCCCTGGCCACCATCACACAATCACATCAGATGTAGCACACGATCACATCTCCTTTTCTTGTCCTGTGAAATTTTGGGAGGTGGGTATGTAGGCAGGAGCGTTGCTGGTGAGTAAGTGACCCTAGACGTAGTCGATGAGCTTGAGGAAGGCTTGGCGCTTCACCTCCTTCTCACAATAGTCTTGAGGGAGGTTCCCTCAGAGAAGTCTTAGATCATGGTGATAGCGACGAGGCAGAGCTTGGGGTGGTTGGCTGCTGCGACATCACATAGGATTGGGAGCCGAAGGACAATGATTGTGTGGTGTGTGGTTAACGGTGACTGCAGTGGATGCAGTGGGGCATGGCATGGACTTGGCCCTAGCAACATGTGACCCCTTGCGATTGGTGTGGCATGAGCTTGATCCTGTTACCGTGTGATTTAGGGGTGTGTGGGGGGGGGGGGGTGTGTTGAAGGTGGTTTACAAAATTTGGACCTAAGTGAAAACTCAGGACATCATGCACGTGTGTTGCAATAGAATAATTTGCTCTATTGAATAATGTGGCAACTGACTTATCCTTCCATTGATGAAATGGATGAAGGGTAGGAACACGAAACTCTTTAGGTGTGTATTTGGTAGTTGTTACTTGTTTCTGTTTGTATCTACAACATCAGATGATTCTGGTACCTATGTGAGTTTCTGGGTTCTGTGTCCACGTGTGCAGGATACAGGAAGAAACAGCCTCATGTGAGTCATGTTTGTTAGTCCTTTCATTGTAGCCTGGAAAGATGAGAGTTTCCTGGGATCTGCATGCATGTGTTGTACCCTCATGTGACTCCTGTGTGGTTCGATTGTTTGTTCATTGCAGCCTGAGACTGGCAAGAGAGTGGCTGAAACTGTGTTAAAGACTTCTGCTTATAATAAGAAAGCAAAGATTGCAACGCCATCAGGTGGGCACAAAACAGGTACTTGTTGGCTTTCCCGAGTTTATCTAGTATGCTTTCTTTATGGGTTAATCATAGAAATGCCACTGTACAGTTGCCTTAATAGAGATTTTGTTATGTGCTATAGTTTAGGCCCTGAAATTACTATTCATGTTTTGTGTTCAGGCACTTGAACAGTAGTGAGCAAATAGATTACTTATTAGTTGGGGAGCTAATGGAAGGGGAAGAGAATCTTTTAGGGGGGATGGGGTGTATATATTTTAGGGATGGGGAGGGGTGGGAAGCTGATGGGATGCTTAATAGTGCCCCCAAGACCGCGTTCTGATGGTGCAAGGCCTCATAGCATGGCCTTGTTGACTAAATTTTCTTTTGAAATTTGAAGGTGAGAAGATGGGTGCTCATCCTGCAAACAACTGACCAAAGATGAAGCTCCCCAACTGCGTTGGGAGCAGCAATGCTTGCATGTGTGGTGCGACAAACCAGATGTTTGCTATATGGTTTTCTATTGTTGCATGGTAAAACCTTGCGGATTATCTGGTCTTCCATAGCAGCCATGGAGGGCCCACGCTGCATGAGATGAATTAGCTAGTTATTGAGATGTTGAGTAGAAAACGAACCGTATGTATGAGCTTATGTTCTTTTGCTTTTGCATTTGCATATCACTGGTAAGCACACAAAGCATGTGTTTTCTGTTATGGAATCTCAATGGTATGGAATCACATGGCAGAAGCAACTTTCATTTGAGAAAATGACTAAAAAATATCATGTGCATTATGAAGAATGTCCAAAACAAGAGAAAAATGCATCTTTGATTTCATAAGCCATCAGTGCATCCTTTTGATAGGAATTTTGTCCAAACTAGCACTAAACTCCGAGGGTCGCCCATCCGCAGAGCAATGGAGCCGTTAGAGCATGCTATTTGGTAAGTCATAAAGGGAATAAGTGTTGCGTTTGAGCGCGAGACCCAGCTCACGCTCGTTTAAGGTGTTGAGGCTGTTCTTCCTGCCAAGGGGGAGAAGTTGGAACAAAGATATGAAATATGCACATGCACAAAGGGAGAGAGATTAGAAGAAGAAAAGTTGGGCATGGACATAGAGGGACCCAATCTTGCAACCAGGCATATGTCTCATCAAACCAAGCAAGATTGAATAATAGAAGGGGATCAAAATTCTTGAACAAAAGAAGACAAGAGAAGCACACAAGTAGGGGGAGCAAGCTCATGAATACAAGTTTGATGCATTTGTTTGTGCGTTTCCAAACGTTTTCACCGAAATCGGTTGTTTTCGTTCCGGTCATCCGTCAGCCCATTTTTACCCTCCCGTGAGCTATAGCACACGGTTTTCGACCGTTTCAACCGTGGCCGTTTTCATCCTTCCATGTTCCGTCTCCACCCGTTTGCATATGATTCCATGTCTGGGTGCCGTTTCCAAACGTTTTCACCGAAATCGGCTATTTTCGTTCCGGTCACCCGTCAGCCCGTTTTTGGCCTCCCGTGAGGTATAGCACACGGTTTTCGCCCGTTTTCACCCGTGGCCGTTTTCATCCCTCCATATTCCATCTCCACCCGTTTGCATATGATTCCATGTCTGGGTGTCGTTTACAAACGTTTTCACCGAAATCGGCTGTTTTCGTTCCAGTCACCCGTCAGCCCGTTTTTTGCTCCCGTGAGCTATAGCACACGGTTTTTGCCTGTTTTCACCCGTGGCCGTTTTCATCCCTCCATGTTCCATCTCCACCCGTTTGCATATGATTCCATGTCTGGGTGTCGTTTTCAAACGTTTTCACCGAAATCGGATGTTTTCGTTCCGGTCACCCGTCAGCCCGTTTTTGACCTCCCGTGAGCTATAGCACACGGTTTTCGACCGTTTTTCACCCGTTGCTGTTTTCATCCTTCCATGTCCTGTCTCCTCCTGTTTGCATATGATTCCATGTCTGGGTGTCGTTTCCAAACGTTTTCACCAAAATCGGCTGTTTTGGTTCGGTCGTTGCCTAAGGTGAATAGTACGTTCTTAACCGTCCAAGTACTTGGGTACTTGCTCACTTGTGTTGTTTTCGCCTTGTGTGGTTTCTCTCATTTTCACTATGGCTTACTCGCAACGTCTTTGCCCGTCGCGGCGAGCTCGAACCTGAAGATGTGAATGGGGGTAGAGGGGGGAGGGACGAATCCGTGAGACGCGGGGCTGGATCTCAGTGGATCGTGGCAGTAAGGCCACTCTGCCACTTACAATGCCCCATCGCGTATTTAAGTCGTCTGCAAAGGATTCAGCCCGCCGCCCGTGAGGAAGGGAGCTTCAAGGCGGCCTGCCACAGCTCATCGGCCGGGCAGGCTGAGCCAATGGCACGGGCCCTTAGGGCGCGAACGCCCTAATGTGGGTCGGGGCGAGCGGCGGGCACAGACGTCGGTTGCTAGCTTGGATTCTGACTTAAAGACGTTCAGTCATAATCCGACACACGGTAGCTTCGCACGACTGGCAAAGGCTCCAGAGGAGTACATAATCTCAAATGAAAAAAAATTCTGTGTAAATTGATTCATGAATTAAGCGCAAAAAATTATAACTAAAAAATAATTAATAGTAATCATTTACATCGTGGAAATAAAAACGAGATGAAATAAAACAAAGAGTTGAAAGAAAAAAAAGTTAGGAGAAAAGTATGGTAGTTGGAATGAAAATGATTTTATATGTGGATAGTGGGATTTAGAGGGATGATGTAGGGGGGACCGCTGTGAAAAGTGGTGAGATAGGGAGGAAAAATTTGCTGAGTTGGCAAGACTAGGAGATATAGAAGGCCAAATTTAGGAAAACTCCCGCGTATAGTCTATGGCCAGGACCGGTGCTTCCCACTGGGTTTGCATGTCGTGTGTTGGTAACCACCAGGTTGCTTTTTTTTCGACAGGATGTCCGTGCTTCAGAGTAGAGGAAAAATTTTGCATGACATGTTGCTGTCTGATCTTTTGCGGTTGACTTAAAAGGAGTTTTATATAAACAGTATTTAACTGTGCACCATGTCACAAAAGATCAGTGCGTCCTAGCGTCTGTGGTTGGGAGACTTTTCAGCCTTCCATCGGCGCGTCAGGCTGGGTGTCCTTCACCATTGAGCCGCACGCCATCAGCCTGCCAGAATCAGAGAGGAGATGGGGAATCCATCTGCAACGTCACATCTGCTCAGGAGCACGGGAGGAAGGTTGGAGAAAGCAAAAGCGTCAGCCGAGCCTGCTGTCCCTACATTTTTTTCGGCGGCCCAGCAGACCATATATGATGATGGGCTCATTCAGTTCAGTTCTTGCGGCCCACCACACTATGGATCTTCACGTTTGGTCCACTGCTAACCTGCTTTGTAGGTTAAGCTATCAATCACAAGAGAGCCCATTTTATCACCTTAAAATTTTTAAAGCAAATTTAAAACAAGTTCATGCTACAGCGTTGATGAATCATAAGAGTTAATTACACGAAAAAGCAACTTACCCCTATTCCTGTTGCGGGCTGATTCGAAGAGACGGGTGCCTGGGCGACGAGGTAGAGGTGGCTTCGAGGGCGCCGTGATGGGTAGGTGCTGCCGTCTTGACGCGCCGTGATGGGTAGGTGCTGCTTGAGAGAAGAGAGATAAGAGTAGAGTTTGATGGCAATTGCTTGCGGTTTAGATATAGATACTAAATAATTCTCAAACTGCACAAATTATGGAAACCGGACTTAATAAATACTAAATTCTCAAACTATGGAAACTGAAAGTATGGAAGGGTAGCCAAGTCCTAGTCACCGGTGCTGATCCTCAGTGGCCTCCTATCCTCCTTTGCTGGTGTTGCATACATATGTGAGTAGTAGACATTGCCAAAGGCCTGCAACAACCCCTAACTCCAAAAACAAACTGAATAGAATCCTTATGCCGTGCTAACACCATGCCACATTATGGGCGATCGAGTCCAAACCAAACACGCCCGACACCCAATAAACAAGCCCATGCTGATTGCTAATAAATGCAACACATTCAGCCAATGTGTGCTTCAGCACGCACAGCCATCACCACGCAGCAGTTTAGGCCCTGTTCTCTTCAGCTTTCCTTTTTTTTCTTTTCTTTTCACTTCCTATATTCAACATTGCACTTCCTATGCCTTAGCCCTCACCAACATCGTACACCATGACCATCCCCAAATCCTAGTAATAGGCCAAACTTACAATGCAGTTTTAGGATGCTAGAAAAAGGTTTAGGAAGGGTGGGAGGAAGGTGAGTAACTCCACTGTGGAGCTCTAATGCACCTCACCCTTTACCAGATCTATGGGCATCAAGTCCAAAACCATGACGTAAAAAAACCAAAACCGCTTTGTCGTAGGTTGTGGGTTCAAGATAATCCACACCTTTATGGGTAATCTATATCATATTCTCTAATAAGCCAACTCTAAGATGGCACATATATAATTAACCCATAAAGAAATCATATTAGATAAAAGAAAGTACCTGTTTTCTGCCCATATGGCATTGCAATATTTACTTTCTTATTACATGCAGGCGTCTTAAAAGCGTTTTCAGCCACTCTAATGCCACTCTCAGGCTACAAGAACAAACAAACAAACACGAGTTAGATGTGAAGAGTTCAGATGTTGTGAAGCTTTAGTTTGGCAATAGGCCCAACTATGGGACACATTGTCAATATTCTCTTTCTTATGCAAATGCATGTGCACGCAGAACCCAAGAAACTCTTTGACAAACAAACAAACAAACAAAGGTGCTACACGAGGCTAGGGTACACAAGATGCGCGTGAATCAGCTGATGTTGAAGATGCATATAGCGAAAAGTACAACTACCAAACACATTTTTAGAAATGACAAAGAGGAGCTAAAAAAGGAACATCTAGTAGTATACTACTGTTTTTTTAGTAATAGTAGTATACCATAATTATGCAGTTATGCCACATCATAGAACATGGTAACATTAATGTAGGAATAATAATAATTGTATTGACTTAAACACAATAGAATGGCATTAGACTCATTGATCAACACAATAGTGAGATAACAATAGTGATTTCATAGTGTTGAACTGGGCTGGCATGTGGATCTGGTACGTAGTGTGATCAGCCCATGGCTAATGCCGGATTAGTGCTGAGCTTATGGAATAATAGTATATATGGGTTACTCATTCCGGCCATAGGTCTGTAGCCCATTGTGCCCCACCGGTGGTTCCGCCACTGGCATCAAACTGTAGTCCACATACCAGTTTAGATCTAATCACAACAAAAACACACCACTCAGGACCTAGTCATAACAGCAGGCCAACTTCATGTACATGTACCCAAGATGAATTATCACGAGGATGAGAACATACTAATGGTTTAATCACTAATAAACTTACAAGGTTGTCATCAGATGAGTCATCATCATTGCCAACATCATCAACGTGAATTCCCTTAAAACAAAAACATGTACATGTGGCCCATAGTTCAACTGGCAGCAAGCTTCAAGGGCCAGTAGCACAGATGGTCTAAGACTTTTTTGAGGGAGCCTCCCTCAAGCATCTCGTGAGAAGGAGGTGAAGCACCAAACCTTCCTCAAAAATTCTAGGGCCACTAACACACCAGCAATGTTCCTTCCTACCTGCCCTCCTCCCAAAATTTCACAAGACAAGAAAAAGAGAAGATGTGACTGTGTGCTACATGTGATGTGATTGTGTGATGGTGGCTGGGGGTGCCACATCATCAAACCACACTCTACATACCACTTTGGACCTGATCATAGTTCATAACAAAACATACCATTTCAGACCTAATCATAACAAAACAGCAATGCAACTTCATGTATCTATGCGATTCCACATTCCCAATTCATATATCTAAGAGGATGAGCGAATATAAATGGTTTGGTCATCAATAGACTTACATGGATGTCATCAGATAAGTCATCATCACTCTCAACCACATCACTGTCAACAATATGATTGTCCATTTTACGAACCTTGGAACGAGCCTTTCCCTTGGTATTCCCTTAAAAACAAGAACATGTACGTTTGAGCCATAGCTCAGCCAGCAGCTAGATTCAAGGGCCACTAGCAAAAAATGGTCTAAAGAGTAAATATGCAATTAATAATTGGGAAAGTACATACCAATGATAGTACTGTTGTTGCCCGCTGGAGGCCTGGTGCTTTCATATTCATCTGAAATGAGGATAAAACTTTGATACTTCAGCAATCAGTAAGTTAAGCTCTACTTTCACAAGTTGGAGAACAAGGATAAAGAGCAAAAGAGCACTAATACCTCAAAAATCAAAACTATAAGGTACATTTAATACTAAACAAACAACCATACTAGTAAATGAAATATGCTGCTTCACCAAATTTTTCAGCTCTACTTTCACCAAATTCACTACTGAACCAAGCAAGCAAAACAGCATAACAGGCATAAACCAAGCACCAAGGAACAAAGGCAGGCTGCGAGTCGTCGTTTTGCAAATCAATGCAGCAAGAGTGGAGCATCTGGTGAGGTGACACGCCAAAGCAACAGCTAGGACCTCCAGAGGCCCACCATATATTCATGAACCACAGTACGCTACTAGGAGAAGTCAGGACCAAAACCCAAGCTAGCTAACCCTGCACCACAGGAGGCAGATGGAAAAAACGCCACAAACTAAAACAACCAACTGGGTGGAGCCTTAGCCTTAATTCAGAAATCAGCCGAGCAGCATGCAATAACACATGGAAGGTGGGCATGGTACCAGCACAACAAGCCCCAAGAGGGTGAGATGCCAAGATCAAACAACATGAATGGTAATTTCAAGGCCTAAACTGTGGTCACACGGGTTACAGTAGTATGACCCAAATGGGTCGACCCATTTGACACCTTTTTTAAAAAAATGGATCATGTGGGTTGGATTGTGCACCAACCCATAACCATGCCTAGAACGCAGTGAATTGTTTATACAAGGTCTTTTAGAGGATGTGGACTATGCCTGGTGAAACAAGATCTTTTAGTGGATGTGGATTATGTATGGTGAAAAATACCATGACGTCCCAAAAAAAAATCCAAAACTGCATTGTCTGGTTGTGTTTAGGATAAACCTATGTGAACATAGCATGCACATAACAATATTCCCTAGTAAGGCAACTCTAACATGGCACATATATAATTAACCCATAAAGAAAGCATATTAGATAAACTCAACAGGCGAGCAATTACCTGTTTTCTGCCCATATGGCGTTGCAGTCTTTGCTTTCTTATCACAAGAAGGTGTCTTAAAAGCGTTCTCAGCCACTCTTTTGACACTCTCAGGCTACAGTGAACAAGCAAGCAAACAAAATACAAGAGTGAGCCATGAAGCTGCATATCAGTGGTTTAATCACAAATAAACTTACATGGTTGTCATCATATGAAGCATCATATGAGTCATCATCACTCGCAACCTCATCACCGTGAAAAATGTGCTTGTCCATTTTACCAACCTCAAAATGAACCTTTCGCTTGTTTTTCCCTTAAAAACAGAATGTAAATGAGGCTAATAGTTTGGGGGGTCAGCAAGATTCAAGGGCCAGCAGCACAAATGGCCTAAAGAGTAAAAATGCAACCAATAATTGGGGGACTTACATACCATGGATACTATTGTTGCCCGCCATAGGTCTCTCGTTTTCCTCTTCATCTGAAATGAGGATAAAGTTCGTTACTCACAGATGACCCCCACTTCCTCAAGTTGGGGAACAATGATGCAGTGCGCAAACAACACAAATACCTCCAAACTGCCCGGCATATTTTTTTTCTCGAACCACGCAGGAGAACTGCGCCTCATTTCGTTAAGAAGAAAAAGAGGTATCCCCCCTGGAGGTTTAGGCACCCCCAGGGGTTGAACAGCACCACAAACACACTCTTACAAGAAAAACAACAACACCCAACTATGACCCTTAGGGGCTGGCTCTCAGGACGAGGTCCTGGAGGGCCGACGCCCCAGCCAGACACCACAAATGCCCTTCATCAGCCACTGATTGTGGTGCTGCCTAGCATATTTAACACTTAAAAACAACACACTAAAAAATGAAACATGATGCTTCTCCAAATTTTGCAACCTACCTAGGAGATATGAATGCCACATATTAGTGCAGCATAATGCAAGTATCTGATGACTATTGAATTGGCAAAGCAGCAAGCACAATACTAGTAGAAAATAACAACTAACCACAAACCATGCAATGGCCTAGCAGTAGAAAGCAGGCGCTGAGCATTGGCAGCATTCAAACAAAAAGAAATGCAAGAAGAGGGGAGCAGATGTATTACCACACAACTTTTTTCGGCCACTCGAGCCTGGGGCGATGTTTTGCAATTCACGCTTGAATGGGCAATCGCCCACCCGGCGCGACCCCAACCAGGAGAATGGAAAGTATTGTTTGCAGGGAATGCATTTGACCTTTATACCTTGGAGGAGGTACTCAAGCTCAGTACAGTGACGGTAGGTGCTGATATCAGCACGGTAGCAGGCGCTACAAATGAGATTGTTACTCGAACGCTGCAACAAGGGTAGGTAGGTTAGCATGAACAGACAAACCATCCAAATTAATTCAGTCAGAGCTCAGCTCACCGAGAAGAAAACGGGAGGCCGGATAGGAACCTCGCATTCAGAACACCGAAGGACACTTGCCTTCAGCATGCACTTCCACCGGGCAGGAGGAGTGGAATATTTGGCAGAGGGGCACTCACGGCGGTGTTCCACAAACTCGCAGTAAGGAATGTATTTGTTGCAGTCGCATTTGAACTTCATCTGAGCGATGATGTGGTTCAGCAAATTGCAGGCGGAGTGAGTATCAGCAGCCAGAAAATGGTGGCAGCGGATACATTCACGACAATAGATTTGACGGCGGACGCACTGGCGGCACTGCCAGGAAGCACGAGAAAGGGGAAAATAGTAAGAAAAAAAAAAGTTGAGCTAGGAGAAAAGGAAAACAAAATATCTCACCCACCGTGTACGCTCTGCCATTGTAAGTGTCAGGCCGGAGGGGTCGGCGGCAATATGTGCAGTTCAGTAGCCCCTTTTTAATCCTGAGCCTAAACACACTCATCTCCTGCGATTGAATTTATCAAATTAATGAAGACAACGGCAGCGGGGACGGAGCACGTGGAGTGGATAGGAGAACGGGAGGAAACGAGGGCGGAGGTGGGGGCGCACTTCACCTTGGGCTGGGTCCGTGGCTCCGGCGGCGCCTCATCGGATTCGGATTCTTCCTCCTCCTCGCTGTCGTCGCTTTCTTGACGCGCCGGCGCCAGGGGTTTATTGACGGAGGGTTCGCCGCCGGAGGTGTCTTCCTCATAGGAGCAGGAGCAGGAGGAGGCCGCCATGGGGCCGGCGCCGGCTTGGGGAAGGCGAAGACGAGGGCGTGGCGCCGGCGGGTTTCGGATGGTGACTGCTTGCTTCCTGGACAGCATATAGATAAGAGGAAATAAAATTTAAAAAAAAAGAAAGCCAGAACGACGCCTGGATGAACGCTTTGAGACCGGCCCCACAAGGTGCGCGCTTCAGGTACTCGACCAAATGCTCCAGCGCCTCTGCCCCCTCCGTGCAAACCTATCCATGGTGTGTATAGTACTGTGTATAACGCTGCGAATAGCAAGAAATGTAACATAGAGATTCAGTGGGACCCTTTCGTAAACACAGTGAAAGGAAGCCAAACCAATATAAGTTTGTTTACATGATGACGCGGACATATAGAGAGCCTAGCACATAATATATCGTAAGCATCGTTTCACATCTTACCTATATAGTCTATTTCATTTTTATTTCACAAATTTGTTTAGCTACATAATATGAAAGCAATAAAAAAATGTTGCATTTGCATATTATTATACAGGAGTTGATCGAAAGCAGATATGTAAATGCTTGTTTCATATAATCTACTAAGAAAAAAGTTACTTGGGAGAGTGCTTATGCAACTTTCATGAATCCAAGAAAATAGATATAGGATACTTTATAGGTATAGATAGCTTGAGGAAAGAACGCGATTAATAGATATCGGATTGTGTTATATGGATTGTGATATATTTGGAACTGGTTGGTTAGCAACCCAGCTTTAGGAGATCCACACAGAGTTAGTGCATTATCTACTTTTCTGTTCTCCAAAATAGACATGTGAAAATATAATTGATTTTGGTTACTTAGGAGAACTGGAGCAAACGACGGCGGAGGTAGGGGCGCACTCACCAGAGATGAAGACTTCCCCTTGGGTTGGGTCCGTGGCTCCGTCGGCCCCGATTTGCTCCTGCGGACAAGGGGAAAACCCCAAAGGCGGCTAGGGTTTCGGATCCGGCGGCTGGGGCTTTTGTAGGCGGCTAGCTAGGGTTTGGCTCGATCGGTAACGCGAGGACGGCAGGGTTCCTCAGCGTCCGTGCCGTGGGCGCGTGGCGCTGATCCGAGGGGGTCCCGGGCTAGGGTTCGGGCGCGGAGCGCGCGCGCGGGCGGTCAAGGCATCGCGTGGGTGACGCAGGCAGGCCGGCGCGGCCGTTGGGCTCCTCTGTCACGACGCAGGGGTGGAGCGGTGCGGGGTAGGGGAGCGAGCGGGGAGCGGCACCGGTGCGGGAGCAGGTGGAAGGTAGAAGGGAAAGCTGGCCAGGTGGAAAGGGGAAGGCGTGGGCGGTTACGCCCCCTTGTTGTGGAGGGAGGGCGGCGGTGCCGGCGCGGGTGCGTGCGCGGGCGGAGGCGGCGAGGAAGCAGGATGCGGTGCTGGCTGGAGGTAGGAGAAGGGAAAGCTAGTGAGTGGGTCCAACTCGTCAGTAATTCGGGCGGTGGAGAAGGGGTAAGGCCGGCGAGAAGGAGGTGGCGGCTGAAGATGGGCCTGGGCAGCGGCGTGGGATTGGGCCGGTCTGTGGGCCGTGCGGGCAGGCCAGGGGTAGCAGGCCAGCTGGGCTAGGGCCAGGTTTTGGTTACGTGCTTTGGGCTAAGGTAGCGGGTTAGATTTTGGGCCGGGCTGGATTAGGGTTAGGGTTAGCGGGCTCAGCTAGGGTAGTTAGCTTTCTGTCACACCCGATTTATAAAGGACATAAATCGAGCAATCATATATGCGCCAGGATCAAGTCACGCATATATACAACAGAATCATCAAGATATCACAACACGCATCACGTATAACAATAATATAAATCGTAAATGAATCGTAAATGAATTATTTTATTACAACCGAATCAAGAATCGGTTCAAGAGTTGCGGAAGCGTAAAAGAGATACATGAAGAGTAGGGCGCCACAGGGACATTGACTGGGAGACAAACGTCTAGAAGTCGTCGAAGCCGCTGACGTAGTCCTCCACGTTGCCGGGCACTGAGCAGCAGTCGAAAGTATCCAAGAGAACAGAAGAGTAGAAAGACAAGGGTGAGTACAAACTCGTACTCAACAAGTATAACACAAACTATGAGGCTCTAGATTGGCTGACTCAACTGCATTAGCTTTTAGTCTTGGCAAATTTTATTAAAACTATTTACTACAAGTGGATGAATTACCATAAATCCGAATTGCATAAGAAATTAATCAATATTAATTAAGAACTACTGAGAACCAACCAAATCACCAAGATAACCCCACTAATCAGACGGAGGATCTGGGCCGCTCATGACTGTGAGCACAGCTGATATATCAGTTTTACACTCTCGAGAGGTTGCACAACTTTACCCACAAGTCGTGAACTACGCTAGTTGTTCATCACACTTCCTTAGGTGAGATGGCTAGCAAGCACACTACGAGACCGTTACAAAGGATCACGTTGGTAAGGTGTAACTGCTAAGGATTCTGGATCAGCGACGATGGGGCCCACCTCCGGGGGTACAAGCATATAGCACAGACCAAGTAGGAGGAGCAGGGACCATTGAAGCCTACCACCCCTCTTGCCCACGCAGGTAAGTTACTCCCGAACTAACACGACCTAATTAGTAAGTCAAGACCGTCCCATTCCAGTCCTGTGGTTGCGCGGTTGTCCCAGGTTGTCGCTCTATGAACCGGTCCTTATGGAGAGTGGCCAACCAAGCACTAAGCACCGTGCTGGCCCCCTAAACCATGTTTCTATTAAAAACATCTTTTAAGGAGACGTGAGCCGCTCAAGCACACAGCACAGAGGGCCACTCTCAGAATCAAGTTGCATATAACCATTAATCAAATTTGATTAAAAAGGATCATAATATGTGAGAGCGCAGCACCTAGCACAACTAACCAAAATGCAACCCAAGGTATAAATATAAAGGATAAGGTGGCTAGGAAATCCTTATAGCCATACAGAATTAAAATGCAATATGAAATTTGTATTAAAAGTGATAGGAGGTTCATGTTATACTTGCCTTCCTCGAATTCTCCTGGCTGCTGCTCAAACTGCTCAGAAGATGGCGGCTCCTAATACTCGTCCAAAGGCTCAGCGTCTACTCACAATCGCAACGCCAAAACATGGTCCAGCACACACATACATGCAAACAAGGATAAAAGATAAGAAACAGTACAACACTACATAAAAACAGCACACAAAACTATGCTAGAACTATTCTACGCGTTACCACGATCGCGTGAGCGCAAGAATCAACTAAAACGGAGCTAAGACGCGAAATCTAGGGCTAAAACAAGGTCCAGGGGCCTTTCTATAAGAAAATAGGAAAACCAGGGGGTTCTGTGCAAAAACCGAGGGCCTAAACCTAATTATAGGGTAAACACAGGGGTTAGTCTACAAAAACTCCAAGAAAGGACTGAAAAACCTAAATCTGGAAAGCTCAGGGGTCAAAAGGGAAGAAAAGGACCTATCTGCAAATATCTTCTGAACCTCGGGTGGACTACGGGTTGATTCCTCAAAAGGGCAGGGGCTCTTTAGCAAAAGAAACGGGCTGAAGGGGTATCTCCAGATCTGGGCCTTTGGATCGCCATCTAACGGCTCAGATTAGATCTATTACGCGAAGGGGTACGCTTGATTCTCATCCATCCGATCGGAATCTAACGCGCCAGAGCCTAACTTAACTGGAATCCAATCCCACGTGCCGGATCAAGGATGGACGGCCGGGATTTAAAATAACCCCGAACCGGTACGTGTTGACGTGGACGCTCAGATTTTGATCCCACGGCTCAACTCAAACGGATTCGCGATCTAATCTCGGTTGTTGACTCCTGATCGGACGGCCCAGGGCAAAAGGGAAAAGGAGGGGGTGGCGCTGCGACGCCGGCGGCAAAACCCGCGGCGGCGCGGCTCGGGACTCGCCGGAGCTCGGCGTTCCCGCCGCTCCGGGGGTCAAATTGTGACAGTTCATGTACTTGTAAGCTAGGCATATTATTTGTTAGTGTGAAGTATGTGCTTGTTAGTGTAAAGCTTGTGTGTGTTTGTGTGAAGCTTTTGAAAATTTAAAGTGCAAGTAAAAAGGGTATTTATGTAATTTTACATAAGTACAAGTCCTTTTATGCAAAATAGGTGATTTACAAAAGTAACTTTCCAAAATTACTAGAGGTCAAAGGGTAATAATGTAAGTAATCATGACTTACATAGCATCTTGCAAATAGGCCCAATGTTATATGTAATTTACTCTAACAAGGACAAAAATTTTATAAAATTCAAATTTAGTTCAAGTCTTAAAATAAAACTTCATATTTTGAGTTTTGGAGTTCAAACCCTAAAAAAAAGTTGTAGAGCTTGAAAAGTTGTACAACTTTCATTTTGGTCACATTTTTGTTTGAGCTCTAGAACAGTGGTTAAAGTCTTCTTTACCTAGAGGTCCCTGCAACTTTCTAATTTTACGCACAAGTCCTTGGGAAAGTTCCCTTTCTTCTTCCCCTCTGTTCCTCTCTGCTCCGCCGCTTACCGCTGTTTGCCGCCGACTGGTCGCTCATCTCGTCCACGGCTCTTAAATCCTCGACGATTTCTTTGGCCTTATCCCTTCTCCAAATCTGCCGGCCTACCTTGCCTTCTCTTCCATTTTCCTTCTTCTTCCATCGGCCAAGAAACAGAAACGAACCAAACCGAGCTTCTTTGGTCCGCCGGCCAAATTCACAGCCTCCGCTCCACCATCCTCAAATCGCCGCCTCCCATGGCCGCCTCACCTCCCTCTCTACCCCCTCGGCCACCACTTGCCATCGCCGTAGCTCCTGGCGCCGGGAATTCAAGATCCCGCGGCAGCCATTGCCGCCGGCCATTCTCCCATTCTCGGCGAGCTCCCGTCGCCGTCCTTCCTTCCCTCTTCAATTCCTTTCGCCCTGAGACGTGTGAGCTATCCACCAACCCGTTCCTCCACTTCTCAAGCCGACCCAGCACCTATCCTCGCCGAATTTCATCCATTTGTTCGGTTCCGAGCGCCGCCGTCGACCTGTTCCGATGAGCAGTTTTCTCCCAGCCCTTGGGGTCTGTTCTGGGTAGCTTGGGGGGATGAGGGCGAGTGGTAGATCGTGGTTGAGAAGGTTTACAGCTTGCTCCGTACCTTGGGCGGCCGGAACGCGTGCTGCCGCCATGGCCGAGCTGTGGCCATGGGGCGCCGCCGTCGAGCCACGAGCTCCGGCTATCCCGAGGCTTGGCTTGGCTTGGGGCGTGCTCAGGGAGCGCTGGTGGTGCTCGCTAGTCATCTTGTTGGGGGGGCCCATGGCCCTGGCATCGCCGGCCACCATGGCGGGGCCTTGACTCGTCGCCGGCCACGGCGTTCCTGGTCGGCGAGGGAATATGGGGTAGGGGTAGGGATGCCCCTGTGTGGGTCTGTGAAGCGTCCCCCCATCAGGGAAGACTTAAAAGTGTTGCTTTATCAGTCCCAGGAGGCTGATAACACTTTTATTACATCAGATGGTACATCACCGTACAATTCTACGCGGTAATGGGCAGTGAAGCGCCACTATCGCGAGGATTACAACTAAAACCCACACTACTACACTAGCTACGAGAAGAGGATCATCAGAGTCTTGCGCCATGCGGAACTCCAACGGTGGCCTTATCCACTAGCAAGACTGGGTGCAGGACGAAACCCTACTCGATGTCTTCGGGGACGTAGTCTGGGTCTTCCACTGTAAAAGTAAGAATGGGGTGAGTACGAACGTACTCAGCAAGTCCAATCACACCCACGGAGGGGGTATAACAGAATTAAATGCACAGGTTAATCCAAGGATAATGTTAGGGTTTATTTGCGGAAACACACGGTTGTATGCAAGTGTTCGTTTAAAACATTTTCAAAACAAGCTTCCAAGTACCAAAGAGCATACGATGTTGATCCACGCAGGATCCAAGTTTTAAACCGCTACCGGACTCCCCGTCCGCCGTAGCTCACGGCACAACTGCCGGACACTTTCCAAATCACTCACTCAAGCCCAACCATTCTCAGAGAGAAACACTAGTTATGTGACCACACCATAACTTGCCCAATACCGTGGGCACGGCTATTCGAATAGATTTTAAACTCTGCAGAGGTGTGCAACTTTACCCACAGGTGGGGTACCACAGCACGAACACCCTAGTGCCGGTGCAGATCCCAACAAAGCCATTACCCACCTTAGCTAGACCTGACTAGCCACCACGGGATCCATCAAGGGGTCATTCAACCTATCTCCGAGGTTTAACCAGGGCATAAGTCACACAGAGCTTATCCCTTCTCCTTGATCACCCGTTGCTCTCAGCTCTCCTGATGGCTATCAGACTAACTAGTGGGGTTTATGCTAAGCCGTTGCCCATACAACGGTCAAGTGGTTTGCACGACAGGAAGCTAGGTGAGATATCACAACAACTCGGTCCTTAGGGGTGACAGGACGGACATCTCCCTTCCTTGCCCTACCACACAGGTACGAGCACACCGACGGCAATTCACACAGAAATGCCATCCATCCCGTCTAACTCGTCTTTCAAAACCACATTTTATCCCTTCCCACACACACACATTTTCTTCATAAAAATCAGGTGGTCAAGGTATAGTTATCACAAACAAGTGTGGCTATCCTACCATGTTTTCAGCACGCAAAACCATGCAATTTTATAAAACAGGTCACTGGGTTGAGTTTATAAAAACTAGGACAGAAACATGCATCAAAGGGCGGAATTGAACTTGCCATCGTCCAGTCCTTGCGGGAGGTTCTGATCGAAGCACTGTCCCTCGGGTTCGGGGTCGCAGAATTGGTCCTCGTTCGTTTGGTCACAGTCGAGACCTTCCTCGTTCACTCCGTGTCCTACGACGCAAACAAACAGACACACAATCAAGCGAAAGAACTAAAAGCTTTCATCGTTGAGCTTGAATCGGAAATAATTTAGTTACGGAGTTAGGGGTAATATTTTTGGGTGGTTTCTTAATGGCATGGCTAGAACTATACTAGAAAGGGTGTGGTAAAGTTTCGGATTGATCGGAGGTCGTTTCGCACATAAAATGACGAGGTAAAGGGGTTTTAGGGGCTAAATCGGGGTCCCGGGGCTCGCTTGCAATTACCCGGAGGGGGTAAGGACCTTTTTGCGAACCCTAAAAAAAATACTCGGTCATGCTAAAAGGTGCCATGCGTATCTAGGTTCGTGTGTTGGAGGGCTCAATTTGAAATATTAAAAAGGGCGAGGTTTCTTTTGCAAAGAATGGGTGGATAGAGGTGCTCCTAGAGAGGGGGGGTTTTCTTTGGGGAAAAACAGGGAAGGCCAGGGGGTTTTGCGTAAAAGGGGCCACCTTCTTCCTCCTCCCCCTCATAGGAAACAGAGGAGAGGGGAGGGGAGCTCGGCGCCGGCCTAGTCCGGCGGCCTAGGGCCTAATGGCGGCTAGGGATCGGGGGGGGGGAGAGGAAGAGGGGGAGTAGGGGGTCTCATCCCGGGCCTTACTCCGGGCGGGGGTGGCTCGAGGTGGCCGGCCGACGGGGCGGGCGGCGGCGGGCAGAGCGGGTCGGCGGGGCGGCGAGGGGAGCTTGGGAAGGGAGCTGGGGGGGTGGTGGCGCGGGTTGCGGAGGTGCCGAGGTGCGGGGGGGGGGGGGCTATTTATAGGCGGCCGCGGTGGAGGAGCGGTGGAGGCCGGTGGGGAGGGCCGGCGAGCGGCGCGGGGCGCCTTAATGGCGCTCGGCCGCTTGCGGCCGTCGCGACGCGGCGTGGCGGTGAGGGCGCCGGGCGCCGTACGTGGGGAGGATGGTGCTGTGCAGCACAGGTGGTGGCACGAGCGGCGAGGGAGGGCGCAGCAGCGGCGGGCGGCGCGACGACGGGCGGCGCGGCTGCGTGCGCGTGCGGCGCGGCGTGGCGCGGGCCAGGGGCGCGGCGCGTCGCGCGGACGGCGCGGCACGGCGCACGTCCACGCGGGGCACGCGGGCGGGCGTGTGCGCAGCACGGCCGGAGCAGCGCGGGCGTGCGGCCGGCCGGCGTTCGGGCGCGCGGCAGGGGAAAACAGGAAAGAAGGAGAGAAGGGAGGAGGGGAAAAAGAAAAGGAAGGAGAAAGGAAAAAGGAAGAAAGTAAAAGGCAAAAGAGAAAGAGAGAAAAGAAATGGAGGGGAGAAAAGGAAAAGGAGGGAGGGAGAGAGGGGCGTGTCGGCGCCGGTCACGGCGGCGACCGTGGCCGGTCGGCCACGCGCGCACGGGATTTGCACACCACGCGAGAAAGGAATCGCGCCGGCGCAAACCGCGGCGGGTGATCGCGTGCGAACGGCAGGCCACCGAGCGGCGCGGGATGGGACGGCGACGAGGAAAAAGAGGGTACGGCCATCGGAAAAAGGGTTGGGTTAACAGTTGGTGTAAGCATCTAGGCCCTTAAGGTATGTTTCGGTGATTAATGACAACCATTATTGTGACTAATGAGTTTGTGCAGCCTTATAGATCATTATTGCTCATTTGGTTATATGTCAAAAGAGGCCCCCCAATTTTCTTTATTCAAAAAGGCGATCTCGGCATTCAACTCTATAATATGTCAAGACTAAGGATCTTTCTAGTCCTAAGTGTCATAAGGTTGAGAAGGACACTTAGGTTAGTATAGGTTTTATAGTTTTGTAGTGATCGCACTATTAAGAGGGGTTTAGGCTTAGTAACTTGAGCATGGACATGGTCATTTGAAAATGGATGCACACAATGGTCACTCAGGTTTCTAGAAGCTCAAATAAGTGGTTCTCAACTTATATCTCAAGAATATTTGGATTTCATTCAAGACTCAAGTCAGAACAGGCAAAATCAGAAAAATCCTATTCACCGGTTTAACCGACGCTTCAAGTTTTATATACGTCGGTTAAACAAGGTCAGCAGAGTTTGACAAGTCAATTCACCGGTTCAACCGATGATATTTAAAAAGGGACGTCGGTGCAGTTGTCCAGAGACTCGGTTTTCAGTTGATCAGTGGACAGCTACACTCACCGGTTAAACCGACGCTATTTGAAATTGGACGGCGGTGCAGTTGTCCAGTGACTTGGTATTTCTGTTGATCAATGGATGATTACACTCACCGGTTAAACCGATGCAACGACGGTTAATCTGCCCAAGCTGTAACGGCTAGTTTTCAGATGTGGCAGTTTACATTCACCGGTTAAACCGACGATGACTATTGGAGGGACGTCGGATTAACCGGCGCTACGCAGTTTTCTGGCAGCTTTTTCTCCAACGGCTCTATTCGTGTGAGCTGCCCATATATACCCCTCCAATGGGTCATTCTAGAACTCTTGACACCAGGCAACATCCAAACACTCATACTATAGTCAAGAGCCACCTTGAGCTTCAACATTTCAAACACTTGTTCATTCAATCATTCAAGAAGCAAGATTAAGGACTTGAGTAGAGAGAAGCTTGTGTGCATCCATTCTTTGTGATTGGTTCTTGCTCAAGTGAAGGCCTTAGCTTGTTACTCTTGGTGATTGGCATCACCTAGGCGATCTTGGTGATCAAGGTGATTCTCGCGGAGCTTGCCAAGGATTGTGGAAGCCCGGAGAAGAGATTTGTACGTGGCTTGATCTCCACCACACCGGGATGGTGAACGGAGACTCTTAGTGAGCGCCCTCGTCTTGGTGACTTGGGTGGTGACAATACTCTTTGTGAGTGTCACAACGTGGATTAGGGGTGTGTGCCAACACATCGATACCACGGGAAAAAATCCGGTTGTCCCTTGTCCACTTTACTTATTTCAAGCATTATCTTTCATGCAATTTGTTCATGTGCTTGATTTAGGGATCACTAGTTAGCTCTACCTTGCTAGGCTTTATTTTTTTTCATCTTAACTAGCTTGTGTAGGTTGTTTTGCTATCCGGTTGGTGAATTGGTGCCTTTCTAGTTTTGCATAGGTTAAGGTTGTTTTATCTTATTTTAGAAATTGAAAAAGGCCCAATTCACCCCCCCCTCTTGGTCCATCGATCCTTTCAGTTGGGGCCGAGCGTCTGGTCGGTGGAGGGTCCGGGAGGCTACTAGGGGTTTCAACGTTTTGAATAAAACGCCTTAACGCGTAATTTAATTTGGTAAATTTTTCAGGGCGTCACAAACCTACCCCACTTAAATGAATCTCGTCCTCGAGATTCGGCTGGCTCCCAAATAGATGGGGAAATTCCTTCTTTAGAGCCTCTTCGCGTTCCCAGGTCGCTTCCTCTACTCCGTGTCTGCTCCATTGAACCCTGCATATCCGTACTTCAGAGTTTCTCGTCTTCCTAGTGACAGTGTCCAAAATTTTGACCGGTACTTCCTGGTACCGCAGATCCGGTTGCAGGTCTATTGTTTCCACCGGCACGTGTTCTCCTTCGGGTACTCTCAAACACCTTCTTAATTGCGAAACATGGAATACTGGGTGTATATCCGACATTTCTTCTGGTAACTCCAGTTGGTACGCTACTGCTCCGACTCTTTTCAGAACTCGATACGGTCCAATGTATCGAGGGGCCAATTTTCCTTGTACTTGAAACCTTCACGTTCCTCGAATGGGTGAGACTTTGAGATAGACAAAATCTCCTGGGTTGAAACTTATTCCCCGTCTCTTTTTGTCTGCGTAGCTCTTTTGTCGGGACTGAGCCACTTTCAATTTCTCACGGATTTCCGCTACTTTTTCCTCTGCTTCTTTTATAAGTGCAGGTCCTACTAGGGCACGTTCTCCAACTTCCGACCACATTAGGGGAGTTTTGCACTTTCTTCCATAAAGGGCTTCGAATGGCGACATGCCTAAGCTGGCTTGGTAACTATTGTTGTACGAAAATTCTGCATAAGGCAGACTTTGTTCCCAATCATTTCCATAGGTCAGGACGCATGCTCTCAGCATATCTTCCATGATCTGATTTACCCTTTCAGTCTGACCATCCGTCTGTGGGTGATACGCGGAGATGAAATCTAACTTGGTGCCCATGGCTTGATGCAAGCTTTTCCAAAACCTAGAGGTGAATTGGGTTCCCCTATCTGATACAATTCTGCTAGGCACTCCATGCAACTTTACTATATTTTCAATATAAAGCTTTGCCAGCTTTTCTCCACCGTAATTAGTTCTTGCGGGTATGAAGTGAGCCGATTTAGTAAGTCGATCCACTATTACCCATATGGAATCGTGTCCTTTCTGTGTTCGGGGTAGACCCACTACAAAGTCCATTCCTATTTCATCCCATTTCCAGACCGGGATAGGCAAGGGTTGCAATAATCCTGCCAGCTTTTGATGTTCGGCCTTGATCCTTTGGCAGGTATCACAATGTGCCACAAATCGTGCGATATCCGCTTTCATTCCATTCCACCAATACTTTTGCCTTATGTCCATATACATTTTGGTGGATCCTGGGTGGATGGAGTAGGCCGAGTTGTGGGCTTCATCCATGATTAGCTGCCGGAAGTCTCCACCCTGGGGTACACAAATTCTATCCTCATACCATAATGTTCCTTTGTCATCCACTCGGAAACCCGGTGCTTTGTTTTCCCCAGTTTGTTTGCAGATTTTTACTAATTCCTGATCCGCGCTTTGGGCCTCTCTAATTCTATCCTCTAGTGTCGATTGGACATTTAGCACTTGGCTGGAACCTCGAGGAATAATGTGCACATTTAATCGTGCCATTTCCTCGCGCAGGTGGTCATCTTTGGGTCCATAGGGTTTCCGGCTTAAGGCGTCGGCTACCACATTCGCCTTTCCGGGGTGGTAATGGATCTCTAAATTGTAGTCCTTAACCAACTCCAACCATCTTCTCTGCCTTAGGTTCAAATCCGGTTGGGTGAAGATATATTTCAAACTCTTATGGTCGGTGTAAATCTCACACTTATTTCCGATCAAATAATGTCTCCAAATCTTAAGGGCATGCACTACGGCTGCAAGTTCCAAATCATGGGTCGGATAATTCTGCTCATGAGTCCTGAGTTGGCGGGAAGCGTATGCAACGACTTTCCCGTCTTGCATCAGCACGCACCCTAATCCTTGTCGGGATGCGTCACAGTAAATAACAAAATCCCGATGAATGTCCGGTAGGGTCATCACTGGGGCAGTTGTCAACCTTTGTTTCAACTCTTGAAAACTTCTTTCACAACTTCCTGTCCAGGCAAACTTCTTTTCCTTCTTAAGAAGTTCCGTCATGGGTCGGGCTATCCTGGAGAATCCCTCAATAAATCTCCGATAGTACCCAGCTAATCCAAGAAAACTTCTGATTTCACTAACATTAGTCGGTCGCTGCCAGTTGGAAACTGCTTCGACCTTCTCTGGGTCCACTGCTACGCCTTCCACGGTCAGAATGTGACCAAGGAAAGCTACTCTCTCCAGCCAGAATTCGCACTTGCTGAACTTGGCATATAACTTATGTGTCCTCAGCTTTCCCAATACTACCCGCAGATGTTGCTCATGTTCCTGAATACTCTTGGAGTAGATAAGTATGTCGTCGATAAAGACTACTACAAACTTATCCAGCTCGTCCATAAATACCTTGTTCATGAGGTTCATAAAATAGGCAGGGGCATTGGTTAGTCCGAAGGACATTACGGTGAACTCAAACTGCCCGTAGCGGGTGACAAAAGCTGTCTTAGGGATGTCACTTTCCCTAATCTTGAGCTGAAAATATCCTGACCTTAGATCGATCTTAGAATAGTACTTGGCTCCTTTTAGCTGATCGAAAAGGTCATCAATCCTGGGGAGGGGATACTTGTTCTTAATGGTAACCTCGTTCAGTGCCCGGTAATCTACACACAATCTCATACTCCCATCTTTCTTCTTGACAAATAGGACTGGGGCTCCCCATGGTGACGAGCTTGGTCTGATGAAACCAATTCGTTGCAGTTCTTCTAGTTGTTTCTTTAATTCCGTCAACTCAGATGCCGCCATCCTATAGGGTTTTTTGGCTATAGGGGAGGTTCCAGGGATGAGGTCAATGACGAACTCTATATCTCTATCTGGTGGCATACCGGGGAGTTCTTCGGGGAAGACATCTGGGTATTCGTTTACTACCGGGACTCCTTCTAAGGGCTTGGCTTCCATGCTAAACACTATTGGGTCAAACTTACTATCCCGGGTATGGCAGATCACTTGTACTCCTTCAGCGTTTGTTAGGTGTACCACTTTGTCAGTACAGCCTATGAGACCATTGTGTCGGCTTAACCAGTCCATCCCAAGAATCACGTCTATTCCCCCAGACTTAAGTACTACCAAATCTGCTAGAAATCCTACCCCACTTAAATTGATCCTTACCCGTGGACAGCCTAATTGACAATTGATGTCGCCTCCAGGCGTCCGGGTTAATAGGGGTGTATTTAGTAGTACTGTGGGTATTTTGTGTTTTTCCACAAAGCTTGAGGATATGAACGAGTGCGATGATCCAGAATCAAATAGTACTGTTACCAGGGCTGAGTTGACTAGGTACTCACCGAGCACTACGCCCTGAGCTTCTTGAGCCTCCTGCGCATCGATGTGGTTGACGCGGGCTCGTCCAAACGATTGCTGGGGCTGCTTCGTCTGCTGACTGTTATCATTGTTGCGGACGGGCACACGGTTGGCACCAGTCAGGGCTGGTCTGGGTCCATTCACTGTGTTGGAGAAGGCTGATGTGGCCGGCTTATTTTTGGCATAAGGGCAATTGGCAATGTAATGCCCTATTTCACGGCAGTTGAAACAGGCCCTAACATTGTTGTTGCGACCTGGCTTGCATTGCTCTGCGGGGCCCTCGTGGTATTCTGACTCCTGTGCGGGGCCTGTGATCCTGTCACTTGAGACTGAGTTCTATACTGCATCGGGGCCTGAGATCTTGGTGCAGTATAGCTGGAGTTCCTCGGCTTTTGGTAGCGGTCTTGTTGGCGGGCCTTACTCTCTAGGAATTTGCGTTTGTTCTCCTTCTTTTCTTTAGTTTTGGCCCTTTCCGTAAGGATAGCCTTGTTCATCAGGGTGTTGAAGTCAGGGTAAATCTGAGGGGTGAGCAAGGTCCAGAGTTCTGGGCTTAGCCCCTTCTTGAACATATCCTGTTTCTTGTCATCGTCGTTCACCTCCTCCGGTGCATATCGGGCCAACTCTATGAACCGGTGGGTGTATTCTTCCACCGTCATGCTTCCTTGCTGCAATGCGCGGAATTCATCCGCCTTGCGCTTCATCGTGGCCGAGGGGATGTGATATCGGCGGAATTCCCTCACGAATTCCTCCCAAGTGATGGTAGAGGCATCCTCGGCTGCGGCACAATAATTTTCCCACCAGGATAATGCTGTTCCGGTGAGTTGGTGGGCTGCCAGAAGGACTTTATCTCGGTCCAGGCATTCAAATGGTTCGAGCTTCCTCTGAATTACTCGTAACCAGTCGTCTGCATCCAAGGGGTTGCAGGATCCGGCAAAGGTGGGCGGCTTAGTCCTCAGAAAAGCTGTCAACTTGTCATTCATGTTCTGCCCTCGGGGTTGCCGGTTAATGAGGGCGTTGGCCAGTGTTTCCAGTATGAGGGTCTGGTTGTGGATTATCTGTGCCAGGTCACCGAGGGGTGGGGGTGGTGGTAGTTGCTCTCCTCCTTGATTTTCTCCTCGATTCTGGCTTACTTCTTGTTCTGCCTGAGGAGGATTTTGTCCAGCAGGCTGTGCTCCGGCACCAGCGGCTGCGGGGTTCCGGCTACGGGAGGCCCTCGTGACGCTCCGGGGAACCATCTGTTGATTGGGTAGGGTGGAGTTAAGATTAGGTGATGTTTAAGTTGTTTAATTCGTATATAAGGCAGAATCTACCTCCTGCCAGTAGTTATATAAACAAACAGCACACAACAGCACACAACATCACAAGCAAGAGCACAAACAACTTTATTACTTCAAGGGGGTACAGCTTAGGGTGAGACTAGGTCTCGTACTACTCGTCCAGGGTCATGTCCAAGGGCACGACTTAAACAAAAGGGGCTGGGGTGTACGTCGCTAGGGTGGCGTTGGTCATTCTACTCGCGGGGCGTGCCTTCTTCTGGGGCGAGGAGCGCGAGTGATCCTTGCTCGCCGTCCTCTGGATTTCCATTGGTCGAGGGTTGCGCTGCAGCATCTCCTTCGGCGGCGGCAGCGGAACTTTCAGGGTTCTCGGGTGGGGCTTGTGTGTTTCTGAAGAGTGTCCCCCATCCTATGATGGGTGTCCCGAGTAAAACATGGTCCTCTCCAATTGCCGGGACTGGTGTTCCACTTCGGGTCCAATCTTGCATACGCCGGTCTCGGGCTTGCCTGAGGCTCTCTTGGGCGACTGCTTCACTACTGACCGCGGCTGCGGCTCTTGCCTCGGCATGTGCGGCTCGGATCTGCTGTAATCTTACTGCGAGCTCCGCTTGCTCGGCTCGGTGGGTCTGCTCCCTTAGAAGGTTAGCTTGCTCATCAAAGAGTTGGTCCAGGGCGGCTAGGTAAGTAGTCACTTGGTACAGGGGACCTTCTTCGTGGCGACGTCGTTCCAGGTTCCTCATGCGTGCTTCCCAGACTGGGGTTCTGATGGCCGGCAGGAAGAACTTTGCTGGTGTGGGGGCGAGGTGTTCTTCAAAAATCCGGCACAAATAACGGAGTGCTTTTCTGATGGCCAAGGGGGTAGGTGTCCTGGTGTCTAAACCCTGTGGCAGTCACTCGCCAAGGCTGGATGTCGGGGTAGCGGTTACTCCTGGCGATGACCAGGATCACCCTGCAGCGGAGGGTACCATGGTGCTCGTACTCTCGGCTGTAATACCTTGGGCGCTCCGTAACGCCAAGGCCTTCCAGGGTGTTGATCAAAAGGCTGGGGAAGCCAGGTGCAGCTTGGCAATCGCCCTGGGTCCATCCTTCCTCAGCCATCTGAAACATGAACAGGGTAAACAATCTGGTACAGGTGCAAAAGGGGGTAGATGATATTTATTATTACAACAAGGGTGGTACAGTTTTCATGGGTACGTGGTTATTAGGGTAGGGTTCTAGTTCGGGGTGCTAATCCTATCATGGGGATTCCTCCTCGGTCCTGATCTGGTGTTTCTTTATTGGAAGGAACCGATCCAGCTCATCTTCGGTCTGAGTACCCTTATCCCAATGGGTTTCCATGGGTTCTTCTTCTTCTTCTTCCTCTATCCATCCACCTATTCCGTTGCGGTTCTCGTATTCTTGCATCTGGGCTTGGAGGGCGGCTAAGGAATACTCGGCGTTTGCGGCTCTTGTCCGTTGTTCCTCCAGTTCCTGGGTTATCTTTTCAATCCCACGGATTAGCTGCTTCAGTTGTTCCGCCTGTTCGCGGCACAGTGCATCCAAGCCAGTAAGGTAGATGGATAGGTGTGAGACCGTATCTTCTAGGTCTTCTTCTTCTCGTCCAAGTCCTCTCATACGGGCAATCCAAGTGCGTCCTTTTCCTTCAGTGGGTGGGAAGAATCCCATAGGAGTCCGCTGAAGGTGGTGCCTGTAGAGCACACGCAGTCGTCGCAGGGCTTTACGGGCGGCTTTTCGGTAGGTGTCGGGGAAGCAAAAGCCAGTTGTGGAGATGAACCAAGGGTCCACATCAGGGTAGCAGGTGCTTCTTTCTACAAAGACCATTATATTGCACCGAAGGGTGCCTCCGGAGATGTATTCTCGGTAGGCATACTCTGGTGGCTCCATAACCCCAACGCGTTCCAGGCTGAGCAACAATAACTTAGGAAGGCCAGGCTCTGCGTGGCAGATTCCGTTGACCCATCCGTTGTCAGCCATCTGGAACAGGGCAAGAACCAGCGGTAAGTGTTTGTGCAGAAAAATATCTAGGTCAGAACAAGTCCTAGGGCTTAAAAAGGGGTTTCGCTCCTAGGGTCACGTCCTACGGCCAGCCTACGGCTCTGATACCACCTGAAGCGTCCCCCCATCAGGGAAGACTTAAAAGTGTTGCTTTATCAGTCCCAGGAGGCTGATAACACTTTTATTACATCAGATGGTACATTACCGTACAATTCTACGCGGTAATGGGCAGTGAAGCGCCACTATCGTGAGGATTACAACTAAAACCCACACTACTACACTAGCTACGAGAAGAGGATCATCAGAGTCTTGCGCCATGCGGAACTCCAACGGTGGCCTTATCCACTGGCAAGACTGGGTGCAGGACGAAACCCTACTCGATGTCTTCGGGGACGTAGTCTGGGTCTTCCACTGTAAAAGTAAGAATGGGGTGAGTACGAACGTACTCAGCAAGTCCAATCACACCCACGGAGGGGGTATAACAGAATTAAATGCACAGGTTAATCCAAGGATAATGTTAGGGTTTATTTGCGGAAACACACGGTTGTATGCAAGTGTTCGTTTAAAACATTTTCAAAACAAGCTTCCAAGTACCAAAGAGCATACGATGTTGATCCACGCAGGATCCAAGTTTTAAACCGCTACCGGACTCCCCGTCCGCCGTAGCTCACGGCACAACTGCCGGACACTTTCCAAATCACTCACTCAAGCCCAACCATTCTCAGAGAGAAACACTAGTTATGTGACCACACCATAACTTGCCCAATACCGTGGGCACGGCTATTCGAATAGATTTTAAACTCTGCAGAGGTGTGCAACTTTACCCACAGGTGGGATACCACAGCACGAACACCCTAGTGCCGGTGCAGATCCCAACAAAGCCATTACCCACCTTAGCTAGACCTGACTAGCCACCACGGGATCCATCAAGGGGTCATTCAACCTATCTCCGAGGTTTAACCAGGGCATAAGTCACACAGAGCTTATCCCTTCTCCTTGATCACCCGTTGCTCTCAGCTCTCCTGATGGCTATCAGACTAACTAGTGGGGTTTATGCTAAGCCGTTGCCCATACAACGGTCAAGTGGTTTGCACGACAGGAAGCTAGGTGAGATGTCACAACAACTCGGTCCTTAGGGGTGACAGGACGGACATCTCCCTTCCTTGCCCTACCACACAGGTACGAGCACACCGACGGCAATTCACACAGAAATGCCATCCATCCCGTCTAACTCGTCTTTCAAAACCACATTTTATCCCTTCCCACACACACATATTTTCTTCATAAAAATCAGGTGGTCAAGGTATAGTTATCACAAACAAGGGTGGCTATCCTACCATGTTTTCAGCACGTAAAACCATGCAATTTTATAAAACAGGTCACTGGGTTGAGTTTATAAAAACTAGGACAGAAACATGCATCAAAGGGCGGAATTGAACTTGCCATCGTCCAGTCCTTGCGGGAGGTTCTGATCGAAGCACTGTCCCTCGGGTTCGGGGTCGCAGAACTGGTCCTCGTTCATTTGGTCACAGTCGAGACCTTCCTCGTTCACTCCGTGTCCTACGACGCAAACAAACAGACACACAATCAAGCGAAAGAACTAAAAGCTTTCATCGTTGAGCTTGAATCGGAAATAATTTAGTTACGGAGTTAGGGGTAATATTTTTGGGTGGTTTCTTAATGGCATGGCTAGAACTATACTAGAAAGGGCGTGGTAAAGTTTCGGATTGATCGGAGGTCGTTTCGCACATAAAATGACGAGGTAAAGGGGTTTCAGGGGCTAAATCGGGGTCCCGGGGCTCGCTTGCAATTACCCGGAGGGGGTAAGGACCTTTTTGCGAACCCTAAAAAAAATACTCGGTCATGCTAAAAGGTGCCATGCGTATCTAGGTTCGTGTGTTGGAGGGCTCAATTTGAAATATTAAAAAGGGCGAGGTTTCTTTTGCAAAGAATGGGTGGATAGAGGTGCTCCTAGAGAGGGGGGTTTTCTTTGGGGAAAAACAGGGAAGGCCAGGGGGTTTTGCGTAAAAGGGGCCACCTTCTTCCTCCTCCCCCTCATAGGAAATAGAGGAGAGGGGAGGGGAGCTCGGCGCCGGCCTAGTCCGGCGGCCTAGGGCCTAATGGCGGCTAGGGATCGGGGGGAGAGGAAGAGGGGGAGTAGGGGGTCTCATCCCGGGCCTTACTCCGGGCGGGGGTGGCTCGAGGTGGCCGGCCGACGGGGCGGGCGGCGGCGGGCAGAGCGGGTCGGCGAGGGGAGCTTGGGAAGGGAGCTGGGGGGTGGTGGCGCGGGTTGCGGAGGTGCCGAGGTGCGGGGGGGGGGGGGGCTATTTATAGGCGGCCGCGGTGGAGGAGCGGTGGAGGCCGGTGGGGAGGGCCGGCGAGCGGCGCGGGGCGCCTTAATGGCGCTCGGCCGCTTGCGGCCGTTGCGACGCGGCGTGGCGGTGAGGGCGCCGGGCGCCGTACGTGGGGAGGATGGTGCTGTGCAGCACAGGTGGTGGCACGAGCGGCGAGGGAGGGCGCAGCAGCGGCGGGCGGCGCGACGACGGGCGGCGCAGCTGCGTGCGCGTGCGGCGCGGCGTGGCGCGGGCCAGGGGCGCGGCGCGTCGCGCGGACGGCGCGGCACGGCGCACGTCCACGCGGGGCACGCGGGTGGGCGCGTGCGCAGCACGGCCGGAGCAGCGCGGGCATGCGGCCGGCCGGCGTTCGGGCGCGCGGCAGGGGAAAACAGGAAAGAAGGAGAGAAGGGAGGAGGGGAAAAAGAAAAGGAAGTAGAAAGGAAAAAGGAAGAAAGTAAAAGGGAAAAGAGAAAGAGAGAAAAGAAATGGAGGGGAGAAAAGGAAAAGGAGGGAGGGAGAGAGGGGCGTGTCGGCGCCGGTCACGGCGGCGACCGTGGCCGGTCGGCCACGCGCGCACGGGATTCACACACCACGCGAGAAAGGAATTGCGCCGGCGCAAACCGCGGCGGGTGATCGCGCGCGAACGGCAGGCCACCGAGCGGCGCGGGATGGGACGGCGACGAGGAAAAAGAGGGTACGGCCATCGGAAAAAGGGTTGGGTTAACAGTTGGGGCCGAGCGTCTGGTCGGTGGAGGGTCCGGGAGGCTACTAGGGGTTTCAACATTTTGAATAAAATGCCTTAACGCGTAATTTAATTTGGTAAATTTTTCAGGGCGTCACAGTCTGTGCGCGGGGTTATCGCGTGGCCGGGCTCCGTCTCAGGCAGGGTCACCGGCGGGAGTAGGCCGCCGCGCCTACCTCGGCGTTCTGCCCATGGCCATAGCACGGGGGAGAAGAAGCAGAGGAGGTGTGGCCAGCGTGTAAGAGAGGGAGAGAGTGGAGGGGCTGAGTTGAGAGAGGGTAGTTTCTCCAGGGGGTTTTCTGCACTGTCATAGACTCATAGGTATAGTCTGTTATGGACCTAATCGTTTAAAGCTTTACAAATTCATAGAAAGTGGTATACAAATCGTAAAATATCAAATGAAGATGTTTTGGAATCCTTGTGAGTAGGTCTATGCAGTATGTATATAATTTTGTATGTGTTAGTAGAAAAATTTTGCTCTAGTTTAAATGCTATTTTAAGTGGTTGCAAGCTTTGAAAATGCATAGCAAATAATAGAAAAATGGTATAAATGTAAAGCCAGTTGGGTTAATTTTATTCTAGCATGAGGAACTTAGGAAAAAGGATTTAATCTACTGTTTGTTTAATGCTTTTATGATGTTTTAATTTAATCATGTGTGCTTGTTGTTGCAATATGTTTCTTGTGCTGCTTGTCCGAATCCTAATTAGACTTGTTGTGCAACTTTAAAGCATATGAGATGTCTAATCTGAACGTGAAGCTTTTGATTTATATTTAACCTACTGGTTATGTGACGCTAAACTCAATTAGCTCTTGGTGGCCAAAGTCCTTGCCATAGATTGACTAAAGATAAATTGTGCACCATGCCTGATGTACTTGCTGCCCCTATGGCAGACCTTTTGTGATGATTGGTTAACCTTTATTCATATGGATGCTCATACCTTTGCTCTGGTCTTGATTACAATCTTGTTAGAGCCCCTTCCTATGTAAAGATCCTAGTATACCTTGTGTATCGACTACCTAGTTGATACACCTTTGTAACTATGCTTAGCAATCGGCTACTAGTTCAGCCGATTTTCGATAGGCGTGACCCTATCGGCCATGAGCCTTTTGACTTCTTCCCTACCGGTAAAAGCCGCTCGGCCCGATGTTAACCACCCTATCGGTCCGATCCGATGTTAGTGCCCTGACCGACCTAGTCCGATCTAGACAACCGCGTCGGCTATGTATCAATCGGTTGTTTTGCTGATATAATCAAACCAATCAAACACTAATTATTTCGGTTAACACTCCAGTCAAGAATCGGATAGGCACATCCAATAGAAAACGTATCTATCGGCTAAGCACAGCCAGTACAGCATAGGAAATCGGCTACTTGTGCAGATTCACAAATCTAACACATGCGCACATATTAGTTCGGCCGATGTTCACACTCTCGACTAGTTTACCAAGGCGCAATCAAATAGTTACATACCCTGATCGGCTAGCATGCTGATGTTCACAGATCGACTAGTTTGCTAAAAACACAAATCGGCTATGCCGATGCGCACAGTGATCAGCTAGCCATCCGATTTAGATGACGTATCAGCTGCACATAGTCGATGTATCGGAAATGCACACACGATCTTAGGGTTCTTGCTATCAACTGATCTAAACTGATTCTAGTTGTTTCCCATAATGGTCAAATATGGCCGGTCAATCCTTAGTTTTCCCATCCTTATCCACACACTGCTACCAGCCGATTTATCGGCTGAGAGATCGGCTATATGCTTATCAGTCACATACCCTCAACCACACTCCAATCGGCTGCACCTCTGTAGAACATATCGCCATCGGCACAAACCTATCAACAACATCCTCTTTAGTCTAATTCCACACTTATGGTCTCACCAACCTAGTTTGATATTAGTGTTCTGTTACACCTAATTCTTGAAATAGGTCTAACTTACATAACCCCATCGGCTGTACGTCAATCGATTGCTGTACTAAGGTAATCGAGCCGATACAACACACCTAGTTATCTAGGATAACACTTAAGCACATCTCAGTTAAAACACAGCTGCTTTAGGAATCATTCCTCTGCTAAAGTAATCGATGCTTCCATCGAACCCAATGCACCTATCTATCGACTACACAGGCCAAAGTACACCACTCTAGATCAGTAAGCTAACACAATAGACACGCCTGTGTTAAGCACGACCTAAGCACATTAATCGGCTAAACCTAATGCATCCTCATCAAATAAGGCAAGCCGATACACCAACCATCAATTAGACCAAAAACATGCTGATGATCCAATCGACAAGATTCTTCCTTTGTCTACCTTTAAAATACTGTACCTTTAACATTCCCACCCATATCAGCCGATTTAACCCCAAGTGAACTCAAATCGGCAAACCTCTTCTGCTTATATACAGAGACCGTTTCTGCCGATTTCTCTTCCAAACAGAAATCAGCAGATTTCCTAAAACTATATAGAGAGCTCCCTTCTTTACCAATCCTATCAACTAAACCCCTGTTATTTCCCATCAACTCTGTTATAGTCTTCAACAAATAGTCCATAATTTAATATTAACATAAGGTTCATGTAAATACTTGGTACAGCAAATAAATGAAGCTATTTAATATGGTTATTGGAAACCCACCCCAACCTGTTACCCTATGTCACTAGTTAGATACTTAGTATAATCAACCCTGTTGTTTAATGGGTTTAGATAAAATAAATAATACCCGATAAATGACTGCCCAGTACAGAAATAAATGACAAATGTAATAAGAAAATTTCTACTTTCTTGGATTGCAACTTTATCATGAATTAAGATAGTTTTATATGCACACTTTGAATGTAATGTTGCATTGCATGTAGATACGACTACTTCCGCAAACGGTACCCACAAGATCGCCTAGAAGTCTGCAGAGGATGTTTCTGAAGACCAAGTGAATGTCACCAAGGGATTATTTGAAGCCCGAACCAAGTTCGGAAGATAAAAATACTAACATCCCTGACTCCAGCCCCACCAGTAAAGGCAAGCCCCGGACATAACCCCTACTTTATTTACACTGCAAATTATACTATTTATATATATCTTTATGCATTAAGTTCTTAGGAGTTGTTTGGAAACCTTAGTTGCATAATTCCAGAAACCGATGTATTGAACACTAGAACTGGAGTCCGAATAGCTGCTCTGCTTATAGGACCGGTAGAAGTCGGGTGATTTCCTGTCACTCGCGCGATTTAGGGATTGTAATGGTTACATTCCGCAATCACTATAAGGACGACGGACGGGAATTGTGTGGAGTATCATGATTGAGATGATACCCCGTCTGTGTTGTTGAACTGGATAAGGTCGCAGTGTGTCGTAGCGGTGGTTAAGCGTTTGAAAGTACTAGCCACATGCCGTGAAATATGGTAAGCGGTAAGTCTAGTAACCGATCGGCCCGAGGAGTGAACATACCCCCCACCACATGTATTTGGTTCTTTTGGTTACTTGGTTCGACGTGTAGGAATACGTGTTGCTGGGCAACCAGGAGTACGGGTTTTGTAGTCGCGCTACAGACGTATGTCCTGCACTTTGGAAGTGCGTATGGTCCTACAGTCGCTTGTGGTGGATCTGATCCACGAGTCGGAATGAAAGGCAAACGGCTGCTTCGGAACGACCCTTTGGTGTTCCAAGCGTGTGAGTTAGGTTTACCTTGCAAGGTTGAAATTCGATTCAGAATCGTCCGTTTCTCGCGGAGATTAAGACTGCTTGATCCCTTTACCACATAGAGTAACAAGAGAAATGTTATGATTATCAAAGAGGATGTTTGGTTAAAGATTTTACCATGCTTGAGTAGTGATAGGTGCTTACCTAGAATGGATAATCAACTAGAACCTGAAAGCTAAAAGTTGAAATTAAGGATCTACTCTTTGTTGCTTTTCAGCTGAAACTAAACCCAGAGCCATTACAAGCTTTCATAAGTCTAGTTACATGGCTAAGTATACCATGAGACGGGTAAGCCTTGCTGAGTATTAGTATACTCAGCCTTGCTAGTTACATGTTTTGCAGGTAATACCTTTGAAGACTCTACTCTTCCCCTGTCTTGGCCCTGTGCTCTTCCAGATGGTTGGTCCGTGGAATGGGATCCGTCCCCGGCCAACACTGATGCCGAGTGATGTCGTGCCCGGGCTTAGCATGACATCCATCTTGACGACGTGTTATAAATCATCGCGTATGTTTTCCGCTGCCAAAAACCATAACTTAAACAGTTTGTAATGTTTTCTTTAAGTTTGAAACTTCGTACTGCTTTTAGAACCCTTATAATGTAATTTCTTGTGATGTAAAATATGATGGTGAATGTATCTCTGGACTCATCTTCGTGTGAGGTAACCTTATTTGATCCTGTGTATCGGTGGTTTATCGGGACATTACCCGACAGGCCAAGGGATTATACCGTTTGAAGCACGTTAGAGCCCTCGGGAGTGGACTCACGTACTTGAGCCGGTATAATTCAGGTTGGTTCTGCCACACAAATCGACCCGGGCTTGGGTTGGGCATGATCTGCGTGACACGCGCGATCTACCTAGGGCCAAAGCGAGACACGGGAGGAGCTCTAGCGATGAGCACGATGGCGGGAGCGGGTCGGCGCGGCGGCGTAACGACGACGCGCGCGTTCCGGCCTCGGGTGCGGTCTACGGTCGACGAAATCTGGCGCAACATGACCAGGGAGAGGAGGCGAGGCTCACCGAGGGGCTGTGGAGGCCTGAGATGCGACGGAGGGAGAAAGACGACGACGACCGGCGGCGAAGGGGATCGGGCTCTCGCGGAGGAAGGTGATGCCGAGGTGGCCGGGCCCTCTGGATTGCGGGGATCGATCCGGGAAGCTCCTGCGGAGGCGACCAGAGGGTTAAGGGGGCCCGCGGTCCACCGGCGGCAAGCAATCGCGGCGGCGGCCGTGCTCACCTGTGGCGGCCTTCGGGAGAAATTCGGGCCCAATAACAGGCCGGAGTCGCGGGTGGAAGGCACAGAAGCTCCCGGGTGATGGGGCGAAGCTGATGCGGGGGCTCGAGCGGGCCGGGGTGCGGTGGAGCGGCGTGCCCACGGTGGCGCAGAGAGGGGGACGCGGCGGAGCAGAGCGGGGGTAGCGCTAGGGTGCCTCGGGTCCTGCGAAGCTTAGGGTTAGGGTTCCAAGAGACGGGGGAAACCCCTTTTGTAGGGCGGCGGGGTCACATTGGCATGCGGGCCCGAGGGAAGAAGGTCGCCGGAGATCTTGCGGAGGCGTTGCACGCTGGGGAAGAAGGGGGAAAGGGGGAGGACGGCGTTGGCAGGTGGGGACGGCGGGTCAGAGGGAGGGAGAGAGAGGAGGCGCGCCTGGGCTGAGGGAGCTGGGCTGGCGCGGCCCACGCGAGGGAAAAGAGAGAGAGGAGTGCTGGGCCTCGGGGTCGGCTTGGGCCAGGGAAAAAGAGAGGGGAGAGGGAGCCCGCGAGAGAGAGAGAGAGAGAGAGAGAGAGAGGGAAAGATGGGCCGAGCGTGGCACACGTGGGGAGGGGAGAGGAAAGGGGCCCGAGGGGAAGAGAGAGGGAGTTTGGGCTGCTGGGCTGCTGTTCTCTTCTCCTTTTCTTCTTCTTTTCTTTTTCTTTTCTACACTCAAACTATTCAAACAAATCTATTTGAATGCAAATAAATTTGAATTCAAACCCTATAAACTCAACACAAATAAAATAATGCTCCAGCATGAATGCACAAGCAAGTTGATCCTATAATATACTTTATTTCCTTGTGTTATAAAATTTCTTTGAATGCAAGATAAATTAGAGAAAACCCTGGAAATTTTATTTAAGCCCAAATAAATTCCTTAAAATTTGGGAAAATTACATTAGGGTGTTACACTTTTGAATTCAAATTCAAAGGGCACACTTCGAGTTTGAATTCCACTCACTTTCAAACAATCCAAAAGCAAAATCCAATCCAAACCAAACAAATTCGAACAAGCCGATTCGGAGGAACTCGAATAACTCCAAATTAATTCACACTAACAAATCAGTCCTTCACTTGAATTAGGTTTTATTTGGCTAGGAACTTGGGATACAAGAGAGGTTCCTTATATTACCCCTATGTTCTAACACTTGCATAAAAAGTTTTTGAAATTCATGATTTTTGCATCCTAGAACATTCCAGAAAAATCCGGGATGCTATTGTACCACAGCTCCGACTGATGTCCCCCGACCAAGCTCCGTCTTACGCGTGTCGCTATCCCCGACCGGTAAGGCCGAGGATAGCCGGCCCCTATGTACTGGTGGGTCCCGGGAGCAGATGTGGCGGATAAGGATGCACGCCGGAGTCAACTTGCCATATAGGCCAACCACTCCCTCCACGAAGATTGTAGTGCCCCTTGCTACCACAATGGGGAGGCACTGTTTCACCTGACCGTCCTTCTGAGTGGACGGAACACAACGACATCATCACGATGCGGCAGGCATGCCTCCATCATGGAGGAATGACGGGGCGTAACGTTGAGGATGGAGCGTGACTGTCATACCGCGCTTATCAGCGCGCACGCTGCCCCTCCGACTGGCGAAGTACAACGCATAGGGACAGAACAAGACGGCCACTCCACGACATAGGATATGGACGGTGGCCGCCCGAGGACTCCGCTGACAGGGTTGACGACCCCGATCGACAGGCAGGGAACTCTCTCTCTCTCTCTCTCTCTCTACACTTAGTCCCCCGTAAGGAGGACCCCCCTTGACTATAAAAGGGAGGGTCAGCCGCCTAGAAAAGAAGATCAGACCAAAATTCAAGAGATTCATTCTTCACTCGAAAACTTGTAACTCCCCAACTCTCACGTGCACTTGGGCTCAAGCAATACATCCGACCGACCCCCGACTGGACGTAGGGCACGTTTGTCTGAACCAGTATAAATCTTGAGTTATTATGTGCCAGGCAACCTCCGATCACGACGCACGATACATACTTCGAGTAGGTTTAGCTACCAGCCATTTCCGGAACCGACAATATGGAAATCAAAAACAACCATAGGAAGCAGCAACCAAGGGATCAGAACGCCAGTTGCATGTTCCCCCGAGCCTAGGGCTGGCTCTAGAGGGGCAGGCAGTGCTACCGCCGGGGTCATAGAGCTAGGGGGCCAAGATCATATAGGTAATTAGTATATATTATTCTCTATTTAGCATAATAAGTCTTTAAAAACCCATCACAAACCTCATGATGCCATAATAAGCTTTTGAAAGTCCATTACAAACCTCATAATGGTTATTGTTTTTAGTTTTTTGTTACACTATTGTTATATGTTTTATGAGCTATACATATATTGCAAAGTAATTTTTATTATTTGTACTATATATTGTAATTTTGTAACTAAAAATTTTGTAACTAAAAATTAGTTCAACGGCTCTTATCTTCTTGCTTGTCCAAGGGACATTATAATTATAGAGCCGGCCCTGCCCTGGCCGAGCAGGTGTTCTTCCGCAAGGACAGGAACAGCTCCATGGCTGCATCCATGCGCATGCCAGTTAGCTTGTCATCGAGGAACGCACGGTACGCCTCTTTCAAAGTACCACGATGTTGGGCAGTGAGCTCCCCAAATCGCTGCGAGAGGACGCGACATTCGCCAGCGGTTGCTTGTCAACTGTATGGTTGATTTGTGTTTGAGTTTTGCTCAAATTTCATATACATGTTGTCTTTAGCAGGCCTCACTGGATCCTTTCTTTAGCAGGTTTCAACAAGCAAAACTGAAGATATACGTGATTGTTAGATACAAAAATGTAAGAGTACTATTTGATGAACGTTATAAGAATACTGCTACACTTTTTAATTAAGAAACCGTGTCAGGGGTGTTTGTGAAAAAAAAAGAAACCATTGAAACAAATCCATTGGTTTAGATAGGCTTTCAAATGCATGGCTAACCTGCTCTTTAATGCATGAGGCAAATGAAACATTAAAACAAATTTGCTGGTTTAAATAAGATTTCAAACACATCACTAACTTGTTGCTCCTTGATTAATACTAACTCCGTCCCAGAATATAGCTAGTTTTAGGTTTTTTTAAAGTCAAACCTTTTAAACTTTGACCATGGATAGTAAAAAACTATAAAGATTGATAACATAAAACTGATCTCATTATATTCATAATAAAATCCACTTTCATAACATATAATATTTTCTACTTAAAAGTAATTATTTTTAAAAATATTATTGGTCAAAGATGAAAATGTTTGACTTTAACCAAGTTAAAAAGTTGGTATATTTTAGGATGGAGGTAGTGCATGACAAATATTAAAGCAGGGTAAACTATCACTGATAGAAGGTCCAGGCTCTATGTGAAGATTTGCTCTACCGACGGACGATGAAGCTACCTCTTACTGCTATTCAAGAAGAAATGCATGGAACCGCTACAATTCCTACTATCACGAAAGTTTATAACATGTTGGATGGTCTAGGTCATCCGGGTCTTCCAGGCACTATAGTTATTTGCATATTGACCTATCTCGGTTAATATAATTTAGTATTTTCAAATCATATAATTACAACAGTTTTGTACTCCAGCATAGATTAGTACCTCCATTTAATGTGTTATGGTTCTACCAGTAAATATCCTCGCTTTTTTGTTGCTCCTGTCTGTGGTACTGTCTCCGTCCTAAATTATTAATCATTTTGGTTCGTAAAATTGATGGAACGGAAGGAGTATAAAATAATAAAAGTTATGCGTAAATAAATATGCTAAAGATCATTCTCCCAACTGAGAGAAGTTAGCATCATTCCATTCCTACGAGAGCGCTGCGAAGCGCGCTGTCCATCCTAGTATTCGATCATGGGCTAACAAACTTAGCAATATACCATAAACAACAAACACATTTCCTCCTCCGCCTATATATACGGTGGCAGATGCGTCCGATCCGTCCCCTAACTGTAAGGCGCGCGGTAGCTCGATCTCTGGCATATATGTTCCTAAAATCTTTAAATGTAAATCACGCCATTAATTAGTTGGAGATTAGTTCTCAATGCATGGGTCCGGTAGTGCATGCGACAGCGCAAATCAACAAACCAGATAAGCGTCTGTAGAAGAAAAAAAAAACTTATATATCATAAGATGAGCACAGAATACATGCACACTAGCTACGTACATTAGAGCAAAAGACACTGATTCGACTATCATGCATATATATAAATATATCTCAGATTACCTAGCTTTTTTTAAATAATGATGGAAAATATCCGGCTTCAGATCTCTTCATAGAAACGGCGGCGTCGATCCAAAATTATTACATCATATATAATATTTAAAACATATAATTATCCATCGTTATTCATCAATGCGAACGACCATCCATCCTGACTCTAGACACTATGATGCAATATAATTGGAATAACATACTTTCTCCATTCCAAATTGTAAGTCATTTACCGAAACGATCTATAATTTAAAGCGAAGGCAGTAAATATCTAGGATACTATAGCTGCGCATGCATGCATGCGTATTATTAGTCGTCGGGCCACACGACTCACACTGCCTACTGATCCAAGCAAGCTAAGGAGGGAGCTTTAATTTGGCGGCAGCACAGCACATAGACAGACATCGTCAGAGGCCGGCGTCTTGGTACAGGTGCGGCCACACCTGTTGGGATATCTCGTAGAGCACCTTATGGCGGTGCCGGGTCCGGCGCCGGAGCTTGCCCCCGTTGGCTGCGGCTTTGGCGACAGTTTTCTTGAACTTTACCTTGAGTTGGGATATCTTATCGGAGAGCTGCCTTACATCCACGCCACGGCGGCGGAGCGTGACGAGGTGCCTCAAGACCTCTGGGGCCTTGGGGACCTTGTTATAGCTGCCCTTGCCCATGCGGAGGAAGGCCATGGTGTCGAGGATCAGACGCTCGTCATCGAGGCACCATTTGTTCTTCTTCTTGGGCTGGCTGCTGGTGGCCTCGCTGCGGCTGCCGCCACTGTCGGATGAGCGGTCAGACACGGCAGGGGACGCCGGCGAGGATGGACGCCGCGCCGCCCTCCTCGGCTGGCTCGTGGCCTCATCGCCCTTGCCGCCGCCGCCCCTGTTGGATGAGGCCCGTGGCGAGCGGACGACGGACACGGAGGACGGCGGCGTGGCGCGCCGCGCCGCGCTCCTGGGCCGGCTCGTGACCTCGTCGTCGGAGGAGGACGACGACACGTTGATGACAGGAGTCCTGCGCACGGACACGTCAGAGCCGGAGGAGATGGTGATGGTGGGGGCGGCGGCGCTCTTGCCGCGGCGGGAAGCAGGGAAGGACGGCGGGATCGTGGGCGCCATGGCTGGGATGGATGGATCCATTCGGCGGTGGAGAGCTTGCACATTTATAGGGCATGCAGGGGGGAGAAACGGCGGCGCTGGTTGCGCTCCCGCCCGCCCGCCCGCGCGCGCTCTTGCTCCGCGTCCCGCCTTTTTTCTCTCTTTTCTTTTCGGGGGGAAAACAGCGCGCGACCGCCCGCCATTTTGACGGGGCATCGCCTTGCTGCTGATCGTCTCCTGTGGTTCATCCATGAAACTCTGATGGATTCGATCCATGGGCAATATATAGATAGGAATAATTCTTCATTCCAAATACTCCATTTAGAAAGAGAGATTATTATATATTATATATGGCAGCCATTAACTTCTCCCCAAGCAAGATCCTTTCCATTAACAATCAAATGTGTTTTGCTTTTTTCTATTAACAATAACAATCCTACCTGGTTCGAATTTCAGGTGGACGGAAGAAAAAAGAATACCCACGCGTAGTAATAGGATAGAAATTCATCTTAGCATGCTGTTTATCTACACCGTAAATCAGTGTGGCGTGCACCAACATCAAGCAGAAGGTGAAGGACCGGCACGCACTTTTTCTCCCAGGTCCTGCCAAGAAGCGCCCGCCTTTTTTCTATTTTTTTGGGAAACAACGGGCACCGGCCAATGCCTTTTACGGGAAAAAGAAATCCTGTGGAGGCGGTACACATACCGGCTCCAGATCCTTGCCACATGGACACGCTGCAAATCCAACAGAAAGCCCACCCCTCATCCTTGCACGCGGAAGAACTAGCGCCGCGCAATTAGCCAGAAGAGTACGGATAGTGGACTGTCACCAGACCGATCAATTAAGAGCAGTATCTCCAGCAGACAAATGTAAAAGATTCACGTGGTGTTTTTCCTCAGAATTTCCACCTGACTTTGTGTACAATACAAGAAACAAGTGTGAAAGACTTACTGGTAACTAGGCACCAACGAAAAACACTGACATGCCACCCAATGTCTTTTCCCATCTCCACAGCTGCCTATTTCTGGAATAAAGTCAAAGAAGTTCTAACGAGGAGGTGCACCAAATGCTCAGAAAGAACACAACTCAACACCCAGCTACACGGTACCAGATGTAGGTACCGTGATTTGAAAATTGCTACAAGTGAGAATGCAACAAAAACTAGAGAGGTATGCATCAACACCGACGCAAGACATGAAGCCACTGTTAAAGCATTTCATTTCCTCCATCTACTAATTAGTTTCTTAGAATCAAGGTACAGCATGATCGCTAAAATGTAAGCAGCAGTAAAATTTGTCAAAGCTGCACACGATCTAAGGCAATAGAAGGAGCACAGATACAGGAGCTTCATTTTCAATGGGGATAAAATCTATTGTAAATAATACTGGAAACAACAACAATCTACGATCCTAGTTATGCATACAAAAAGCCTATGTTTGTTTATCAGAAACCTCATTGAAAGATAAGTCAAGGTACTCTGCTAGGCTCAATCCTGATGACGACTTAATTTGGCCTTGAGCAGGTGCTTCCTTCTTCTCCCGCAGCGATTTTGGAAGCCTCGACTCGGAGATGCCCCTGGGTATCAGTATGTTGCCAACAATAGGTTGCAAGTCCAGCCAAGGGTCATCAACCATGGACTTATTGAAGTAGCTGTGGTCTTGCCAACCACAGCCACCCCTGCCCCCTCTCCCCCTCGAACCTGCGCTACCATAATAACTGGGCCCCCTACCTCGTCCATAAGATGAGTTCGGGCTACCTCTTGGTCCATAATTCATCGGGCTGCCTCCTCGGCCGGGATTAGGGTGCCTGAACCCAAACCTAGGAGAATTTGGATAAGATCCTCTAGCTGGAGGAACAGAGTGTGGACCCCAGGGAGGTGGAGCACCAGGAGGTGCTCCTTGGTATCCTGACATTGGATCCTGGAACTGCATAGGACTTCTCCATGGACTGCCCCCTTGTGAATCTCGTGGCATCAGGGGTGGGGAGTGAATTGGCGATGGAGCCAAATGATGCTGCTGTGGAGGATAGTTGTCACCATAGTTCCCTGGTCCAGCCAAAGATGAAAAGTTTGAAGAAATGGTCAGGATGAGATTCTGAGTGGTTATGAATAAGATATGCCAGATTAAAACAGAATAAAAACCAATTAGCAAGTTAAGCATGCAGCAAACCAAAGAATATAATAGCACAGTTATGCTAGACGCATGAGAACCAATATATGAAGGTAATGCTCACATGTCAATGGAACCAGTAACTCAAAACAGTAAGGAATCCTCACGTGCAAACCAGCCACTTAAAACAGTACAAGCAAAATGATAGAGAGCATTTTAGACTTAAAAATCATTAACCTAAAAATCTAGTCTAAATTTCTTCAGCCAATTAATATCCATTATCCACTATGCCACTATTGCAAGGTTGCTGTTCTCATCATGGCAATTCAATTCTTAGTGCCACCCTTCGATTTCTCTGGTTAACCAACTTCAGTAAAATGGAGTGTTATAAGAAACATGTGTGGATTCCCAGAAATTTCAATCTTACACAAACGATTAAATTTGAATCCAATAACATCAGTCTTAGGTGAACTGGATACAACCAATTTTTTTATATCTTGCTGCCGAACCATCTAATTCCTCAGCTAAACGAATATTAACAGGACAATAAGCAAAAGTGCAGAACAAAGATTTCTAATTGATCTGCTAGTATCAAACATGCAACATATGTGCATTCACATTTGGAATCAAATAAAACAATCTGCATTATGCTCAAGAGATGATTATTGATTACATAAACTGAGACATCACAGAGAATAGCTTCAGAACAGAAGCAAACCTTTTCAATTCAACTGCAACACTTGTAGAGAAATTAAATCTGAATGTAGCCAAATTCAAGGAAAAATATGTATGCTCTGACCTAAAAGAACACATAGAAACCCCCAGGATGGCATCACTATATGCATCATGCACCCAAGAACGCCATGTAATACTTAGTTATATTACAATGTGTATGTCACATACAGATGGCCTAAAATAAATTGAAAGCAACAATGATTTCTAATTGATCTGCTAGTGTCAAACATGCAACATCTGCATAGTCGGATTTGGAATCAAATAAAATGATCTGCATTATGCTCAAGAGATGATTACATAAACTGAGACATCACAGAGAGTAGCTGTAAGACTTGTAGAGAACTTAAATCTGAATTTAGCCCCATTCAAGCAAAATTATGTATGTTCCGACATAATAGAACACATAGAAACCCCCCAGGATGGCACCACTATATGCATCATGCACCCAAGAATGCTACCCTTAGTTAGTTATACTATAATATGTGCGCCACATACAGATGGCCTAAAATAAAAATTGAAAGCAAAAATGATTTAAACAGTGGTAGGTTGCTTTCATTTGTCTTCGACACTTCAAGCATCCTTGGGTATTAATATATTGCCAACAATAGGTTGCAAGTCTATCTAAGGGTCATCAACCATGCACTTCAAGTAGCTCCTATGGTATTGCCATCCAGAACGATTCCGAGAACTAGTACCGAACCTCCACCCTCCCCCCCTTGAGCCTGTGCTTCTGGAGTAGTTTTGGCCTCTACCTTGCCCATAAGATGAGTATGTGTTACCCATTGGTCCATAAAGTAATATGGCTGCTCCATGGGCTGGGATTAGTGTGTCTGAACCAACCAAAGCTAGGTGAATTTGGATATGAACCTCGAGCTGGAGATGCAAAATGGGGGATCTGGTGAGGTGGTGCACCAAAGGGATTTCCTTGGTCTTGGTACCCTGGCATTGGAGTCTGGAATTGCATATGACTTGGCCAAAGAGATGGGTAGTGAGTGGGTGACAGGGCCATATGGTGCTGGTGTGGGGGATATAGGTACCACAGTTCCTTGGTTCAGCTAAACAAGCAATGTTACAAAAGATTCTGAAGTGGTCTCTTATGGCATCCTACACAAAATGTACAGATATCAAGGGGCAGTTCTTGATTTAAGAACATGCACGCTATCCTGATTCCTGACAGGCCAAATTCATGTAAAAGGGCTACTATGTTTGGCAAAAGCTCAAACACTGCTAATGGAACCCATAGGGCAACTGCAATCTGAATGACCCGGCTGTAGAAAAACAACCATAATGTCAGGTTAGCTGTTTAAGAATGTGTAAACCCCAGATGACTAATGTGGATTAAACTGAGAAGCGGCAACTAAGTTTGCCATCTCCAAATGCAAACCAAGATTGAGCTACTGCTCCTTTATTATGATTTCCCAATGAAAGAATATTTCGTTCCTGTTGTTTCATTTGGATTTATCGTTTAACCAATGTCTAGGTTTGAAACAAGCTTGCATTATCCTTTTTCCCCCTTTGCCTATAGGGTGAGCTATTATCCTTGTAGCAGGGCGCAATTTGTCTATAGGTAATAGGTTTAGGTTCAAGTATAACTATAGGCAAGATCAAACTACGCTGCCAACGCTAGTACTATAAATCAGCCGCATGTGGCCCTAATCCACCATAATAGGGGGAAGAGAAACAGCAGCCTAGCTAGCGTCTTAGGGTGGCGTCCGTACCGTAAGCAGGCGGAGGCAGAGCGGGACGCGGATTGTAGCAGGAGGGAGGGCTCTTGCGCTTGTGGGACCAGGTCGGATTGGTCGCGCCGCCGGAATAGGAGGAGGAGAAGGCGGCGGCGGGGTTGGTGTAGTAGTCGAACCGCTGGGGCGGGCGCGGGCGCGGAGAGGAGGCCTGGTCCCCCGCGAGGTCGGGGTCTGGGAGGAGGCTCCCCGCGGGCGCCGGGGGCGGCGCCTCCGCCGGCGACGCGTTGGCGGCGGAGCGGAGGGCGAGGAGGCGCTCACGGCGCTGGGAGGAGGACTCCTCCGGCTCGTGCTCGCCGCCGTCCATCTCGACCCTGTCGACCCGAGTCGAGTGTCTCCCTCGCTAGCTCGCCGCGACGGCGTGGATGGCAGCGGAGGGCGACGGCGCGGATTGCGGCGGAGGGCGACGGCGCGATTCCGGAAGGGGGAGGACGAGCGATGGGAGGAGAGAAGGGGAGTGGACCTATAGGCAGGTAGGCCGACCGACTCCGAACTGGCATATGCTTGCCCATCGGCCCATGCCACGAGCTCATTTTTTTTGTTTCTTCTTCTTTTTTTTCGACTTCTTCACATGCCACATGTACATAAATTGATGCATATGATTTTTATCTAAATTTTTTCCTTTTTAATGCACACTTAAAAATTAACAGAAACTTATTCCGAAATTTGATAAGCCTAGTTTGAGAAATGTGAGCACCTAATTAAACATTTTAACAGCCATGTTCAACGACTTAGGATAACATGTTCAAATATTTTACATGTGACCTAGTTGTTCCACTCACAGAGAAAAGAAACATTTTTTGGGAACAGTGTATTATTTCAATTGCTGAAATAGCACATTAGGATTTTCGAGGTTTGAAATGGTCTAAATCATTAACCTTTACTAGGCCAAACTCCTCCTTGATTTCTTCTACAAAAGTGTGTTTTTATTAGAATCTATAAAGAATAAATAAACGCCTAGTTATTTATGGACAGATTCTTTGACAAAAATCTGTCTGATTTCTATACTAATAAGATCAGCTATCGACCACATATTAAGGAAAAATGAGTTAGATAGATGGGGAAAGGAAAACGTTACCGTGCACTACTTAAAAAATGATTCATAGGGATGTTTTTTTTCTAGGGTGGGTCAAAACGTGATTTTACCGTGCACTACTAAAAATGATTTTACCGTGCACTGCTACAAACAGAGTGCGGCTATTACAGCATCCGACCCGTCCCTAGAAAAGTAATTTTAGGGTCGGATGAGGCCATCATCTTCTGAAAATGATGCCCATTTGCAGGTGACGCCACCACCGCCTCTGGAAACGGTGGCATTTCTAGCGGCGGGTGATGGCGTCATCCATCCCTAAAAATATATTTTTAGGGGCGGATGATAGCAGTTCCTAAAATTGGTTCCACATAAAAAAATTTATAACTTTTTTATATGATCTCGGATGAATTCAAACTTTACATCAAAATTGTAGAGAACGAGAAGATCCAAAATTTTGTAGTTTATAATTTTTTCATTTAAGGTCATTTAATGATCTAAAAAATTATTATGAATCTACATATGGCTATTATAGAGTATCTCATACAACTCAAATCATACTTTGAGGTTTTAACAATCTTAACCTTTATATATATACTGAAATATACTTGCTATATTTTTTATCTATAGTTCACAATAAGCATAGTGTAGAAGATTATTTTTTTTATTTATTTTGCTATATGGAAAGATTTAAATGAACTGTCGGAATAAAATTGAAAAATATTTTTAGGGATGGGCGGTGGCGTCACCCGTCCACCCGCCTCTACAAATAGTCTTACGCAAAAAAATCATAACTTTTTCATATGATCTCGGATGAAGTCAAACTTTATACCAAAATTATAGAGATTGACGAGATCTACAATTTTGTAGATGATAAATTTTTCAGTTAAGGTCATCTTATAGTTCAAAAAATTATTGTAAGTTATCTAATAACTATGACTATATGGTATCTCATACAACTCAAGTCATACTTTGAGGTTTTCACAATCTTAACCTTTATATACACTGAAATATACTTAGCATATTTTTTCATATCTACATTTTACAAAATCATAGTGCAGAAGTTTCACTTTCTTTTGATTTATTTTGCTATATATAAAAATTTAAATAAAATTTTGGAATAAAGTAGAAAACTATTTTTAGTGACGGGTGGTGGCATCACCCGTCCCTAGAAATAATTTCTAGGGGTGGGTGATGGTGTTACCCGCCCCTAAAAATTGAGCCATCCCCCGCTCGCTCTCCGATCCCGCGTCATCGATCCACGCCCTCTCGCCCTCCGCCAATCACGTGCCGCCGCACAACCCATCTGCTTCCTTCTCTTTCGCTCCGATCCCCTCCCTTCCTCTCTCAATCCCCTCCTCTCTCGCCGCGTCGCCCCTCCCTTCTCTCCCCCGCCGCCCTCCCTTCTCTCCCCCACCGCCCTCCCTTCTCTTCCTCCTCTCCCTCCCCCGCCGGCCTTCCCTCTCCCGCCTAGCGGAGTCACGGCGGCTCGAGGGGGGCTGCGACGGCGTGGATCGAGCCGCTCCTCCCTCGCCGCCACCTCCCCTTCTCTCTCCCTCCACTCGGAGCCATGACGACGCGAGGGGGACCGCAGCGGCGCTAGGAGGGCTACACGGCGCGAGGGGGATAGCAGCGTACGGGACGATTGACGCGGGGCCTCCGCGGTGCGCGAAGCTGCCGGTGCGGGGAGGTGGTGGCATGGGGGAGAAGTAGCGCATGGGGAAGCAATGTCCCTAGCTTTTCGTTCGGCTTCCCTTTGATTAGGAGGGTCTTTTTGGAGAAGTCACAGCATCTTAGAGACAACTGCTTCAAGATCAGCTGCGATGTCATCATCCCTTGGAGCTTCGAAACCGAGGATAGGAGCCCTAGGACGCCACCACTCGCCACCGTGGCTACTACAGAAAGGTTTTTAGGGGCGGGTAAAACAACATTTGTAGCGGCGGGTGCGGTATCCGTCCCTATTTCTCGCAGCTAAAAATAGCTGTTTGCAGGGTACCCGCCCCTAAAAACCGATTTGTAGGGCCGAGTCATGCCCTAACCAGCCCCTGAAAATAGTGTTTCCAAGGGCGGGTTAAATGGTGTTTTCAGGGGCGGGTTAGGGCATGACCCACCCCCGGAAATCTGTTTCCCGCCTTGAAATTTGGCTGATTTGATTTTAAATTTTCCAAATTTGTTTCTCGCTATCTTTTAAAATTTTGTTTCCCACCAATTTTGACCTATCAAGTTAGTGCGTGATCAAATGTCATAGTGATCGACATGGAATGCGTTTTATGAACATAAATAATTGCACATACAAATTTAAAAGGTAAAGTAATAAAGCATATATATATAATTACAGTGCATCATTAAAAGTGCTGCTTGAATACATATTTTTCTTCTATTTTCTAAGGCTACTTTAGATGGCACGGTGCTGCTGGTTTGCTCAGTCACGAAGACTAATGTATTTAGGGTCCGTTGCTAATTCGTGGTCCTTTTAAAAAAATATGCCTTATGGGTGGATCACTGCATGCATAATAAAACAACATAAATCGGCTACTACTTCTAGGATTTGTTTCTCATGGAGTGCCCCATATTTCTTATTGGATGAATCTGCAATTAATAAATCCACGGAAAGATTAAGCAAATGTTAGATAGATGCAAAAATAATGTACACATATACATCTAACCCTAATAAAGAGTAGTTCCTTACACGTTCAGAATCTATTGTGTATCTCCTTTGCACCCTTATATGTTCGCACATGTAATACCGGTTGTTTGTGGCACGGGAAGTTTGTGCATAGAGTTATTGCTTAGCCTTTATCGGCGGGATGAACACCATCTGCCCGTAAGCCCTGTTTAAAAAGAAAAAAAATGAGAAGTTAGATTATAAATATTTACTTAAATTACTTGGCTTAAGGAAGAAGACGAAATACCAAGTATTTTCACCGCAAGGCTCGATGGCGTGCTAGAAAGAACCATATTAAAAAAATTGAAGAGGGAGGATGGCAGCTGGTGTTCTGACCAGAAGGAAATGAAAGGAATGGCCACAAATTATTTTGAGCATCTGTTCACGAAAGATACTGGTATAGATCCACATGAAATAGTTGGGTTGATCGAGCCCATTATTTCAGCCCAGACTAACTCTAATTTGTGCAAAGATTATAGTGACGAGGAAATTGGCACTGCCCTTTTTCAGATAGGTCCACTGAAAGCTCCCGGCCCCGATGGCCTGCCGGGTCGATTCTTTCAGCGCAATTGGGCTCTACTGAAAGAAGATGTTATTCCTGCAGTAAAAAAATTCTTTTCAACGGGTGTCATGCCTCCGGGAGTGAATGATACGTGCATTGTTTTGGTACCGAAGGTGCCTCATCCTGAAACTCCCAAGGACTTCAGACCAATCAGCCTCTGTAATATTATCTACAAAGTGGTGTCCAAGTGCCTTGTTAATAGACTAAGGCCACTTTTACAAGACCTGATATCTCCAAGTCAGAGTGCTTTTATTCCTGGTAGAATGATAACAGATAATGCTCTCATTGCTTTTGAATGTCTCCATGCCATCAACTCTAATGCAAATGAGAGGAGTTGCTTCTGCGCGTACAAATTGGATCTTTCCAAGGCGTATGACAGGGTAGAGTGGTGTTTTTTGAACAACGTGTTATTGAAATTAGGTTTTCAGAGTTCATATGGGTGGACCGAATTATGACATGCGTCACCTCGGTTCGCTATGCTGTATGTTTCAATGGCGTCATGTCGACGCCGTTCACCCCTACTCGTGGTCCGCGACAAGGTGATCCCCTTTCGCCATATCTATTCCTTTTTGTTGCTGATGGGTTGTCAACTTTGAGTAGCAGGAAAATAAATTCCGGTGCACTACAAGAGCTCAAGATTTGTAGGAATGCCCCAGGAATATCACATCTCCTCTTTGCAGATGATACACTGCTATTTTTCAGAGCCACAGCTGAACAAGCTATAGAGGTGAAGGATGTGCTGGACACATATGGCCGGTGTACAGGCCAGCAGATAAAATCCATCAAAATGCTCAATCATGTTCAATGACAAGTGTCAAGCAGAGCTGCAGGATCAGGTCAAACTCATCTTGCGAGTGGAGAAGAACGTCTCTGAGGCACGATATTTGGGCCTACCAACACCTCTCGGTAGGATGAAGAGGGCTCGATTTCAATATCTGAAGGAACGATTGAGCAAACGCTTAAAGGACTACACTGAAAAGAACATGTCGATTGCTGCAAAAGAAGTCCTCATCAAGGCTGTGGCCCAGGCTCTGCCGACTTACATTATGAGCGTTTTCAATCTCCCCCTTGGATTGTGCGACGATCTCACCAGTGTCATTCGTGAATTCTGGTGGGGGTTGAAAATGGCAAGAGAAAGACGACATGGATCGCCTGGGAGGAAATGTTACTGAAGAAATGCTGTGGCGGGATGGGATTCAGATATCTTCGTCTGTTCAACCAAGCTATATATGCTGGCTAGACAGGCCTGGCGCCTAATCCAAATCCCTAAGAGCCTATGTGCCAAATTATTGAAAGCGAAGTACTACCCAAGAGGATGTTTGGTGGACACTGGTTTTTATTCCAATGCTTCAGGGACATGGCAAGCTGTTATGCATGGTCTTGAGCTGCTGAAACAAGGCATCATTTGGAGAGTGGGCAATGGTTCACAAATCCGATTTAGTGCGACCCATGGATCCCGCGTGAGCTATGTCACGACCCAAAATGTAAAAGTACAAGATAAAAATTTAAAACATCATCATGAGCATCATCCAAGCATCAAGGAGCATCATATGCACTTACTTACATCATGAGCATCCATTTTCTTGTATGATTTTTGTGCAAGTTGTGAAGCAAGTTCAAATTCTGCTATGTGGCTGTGCCCCCAAATATTTTATTCAAATACTAGATTTCAAATGGTGATTTGTAGATATTTTTCCTCAATTTTTGGATGTCTCTTCCGAGCCATAAAATTCTGGGAAAGTTTGAAAACTGCAATGTTGTTTGAATTTTTGTGAAAAATCCATGATAGATTTTTGAGCCCTAGTGGTTGCATTGTGTTCTTCATGGTTTAATCTTGCTTCAGTTAAAATTGCGTGAATTTTGGAGCCCGGGAAATGCGTGTTTTTGATTTTGCAAGTTGAACCATTGCATTTCCTTCTTTTTCCCTTCTCCCGGCCCCACCTGTCAGCCCTCTCTCTCTCCCGCGCGCCCGGGCCCGCGTGTCAGCCTCCCCCTCCGCGCCTCCCGCGCCTCTGCGCCCGCCCGTTGGGCGCCCGCGCGGTGGCGCACGCCGGCGGCCGCTGGCCCGTCCAGCGTGGCCGCCGCCTCCTCGTCTCCTGCGCTCGCCGCTCTCTCTTCCCCTCCCCACTTCAAATCGCGCCGTTTTCCTTCTCCCCTCCAACCCTAGCTCACCGAACGCCTCTTCCTCTCCCCTCCGCCACCCGCCGCCGCAATCCGCCGCCACCGCTTCACCTCCGCCCGATTCCGCGCGCGTGCACCACCCCCTCCTCCTCCGCACCCGGCCCCAGCCCTTCGCCGCCTCTCTTCCCGGCTCAGTCGCCTCCCCCACGCCCGCCTCTTCCCGCCGCCGCCGCACTCCGTCGCGCCAACGCTCGCCGCCTCGCTCCACCCGCCGGCGCTGCGGGTGAGTTTCCCCGTCGCACCGCACCCCTCGTGCGCGCGTTGCCCCGCTCCGTTCGCCCCTCGTGGCCGCGCTCTGTCGGTCGCCGCCGCGACGTCGTGCGCGCGCGCGGACCGCGCGCGCGGGCCGCGTCGTGGGCGCGTGCTGGCGCCCCTCATGGCGGGTCAAGGCCGCGGCCGGCCTTGACTTCGCCCGGCCTGGGGCTGGCAGCCAGGGCCCACCTGTCGGCGCCCTGGAGTGCCGGATCCGGCTGGCTCTAGCCTTTTTCCCCACATTTCACCCCGTTATTTCATGCTGATTCTTAGAAATTGCGTAGAAATTGTTGTAGATCTCCAAAAATTTTGAAATTTGGTTTGTTTGACTCCTCTGAAATAGATCTACTTAGCTAAATTAATTTTATGCATGTTAGAGTCCTGTACCTTGAGTTATAGTTTATTCTTGCTAAACCAAGTTAATTGCTAATCTTATTTTGTGGTGCCCTAAAAATGTTAAACTAAATATTTTCGTGTTCCTTGTGAAATGCTCTATCTCATGGTCCAGCTTATGTATTTGTTCCTGTACTGTTTGATAGGTTTTTAATGCATTTTTGGTCTTGCTGCCTGCAAGCTTGTGAAATGAATAACTTTTGATAGAAAATTGATAAAATGATAAAGCCACTCTTTATCTTTGTTATCATGTCTTGTACCCCTGGTAACTTTACTAGGATTTTTGAAAATGCTTGGCATGGCTTTTTAGATTTAACTTGATTCTAATAGCTAAAACTTACAAATAACATAAGTAATTCCACAAATATGTTTTTGATGCAAACCCAACTCTCATGATTTTCTCTTGAGATCCCCTGTGTGCAAAAATTATATCATGATTTATTCTTGCTATTTTGTTGCATGAGCAAGTTCGCCTTCGGGCTTAGATTTTAATCGAGTGATTGAGCTTCATGTGCGTGGCTTGCGTGCCTCCTTGTGTTGAGTGTTACTTCATTTCCATTCCATATCATGCCATCTCATTTCATATCATCAGCATCACTCTAATGCACACATCTCATTCATGCATTTTAGTGACCGAGACGCCGGAGGACGCACCCGTTGAGCCCACCGAGTTCGTTGAGACCGAGCCGGGAGCCGAGTGTGTTGTTGAGCAAGAAGAGAACCAAGGCAAGCAGCTAAGCATAATCCCTTGACCTACTTAACTTGCTTAAATTTAGTTATTTCACTTGGGGATCTATGCTTACGTTAAATACTTATCTATTGCATCGTTGGTCCTATTTTCATGCAATGTCCTCTCTTGATTTTGTATATCCATGCCCTTGGCTCACGTAGCTAGTTGCAACTCATTTAACTAAATGCTTAGTCGTGCCTAGAGTTGGTAGATGTCTTGTAGGAGAAATTGGAATAGGATCACTTGTTTCACCCACATTTTGTTATCTTAAACATGTTGTCCGGTGTCGGGTTGTTGGTTTGGTTCGGGCTAGTTGGGAGCGTGGTTTTGAGGTTTGAGCGGAAGGTAGGGCCTAGAGAAAGGAGTCTCGGAGGTTTAGTCCGCTTGAACCGATTAAGGACCGTCCGTGGATGACCTTGGAAATTGAGCACTTATCGTACTACCACATATCCATTCATGGGGTGGATAAACCGAATACCCTCTAGTTCTAATCGTTGATGCACGGTCCTAGATGCGTGGCCGTAGGGCTTTGTAGAGAGGCTTAGGGGTGTCCCCGGTGGACCTAGGTAACTCTCCGCGCAAGTTAGGCGTGATGTTCAACGGTTGCAACTTGTCGGGAAAGGTTGATACGAGTACCCCCTCACCCCACGTGATCGGTTGGGTGAGTTGCATGGTCCTTGTGTCGTGTGGGTAAAGTTGTACACCCTTGCAAGGTTAATGAATCAATTCGAATTGCCGCGCTCTCGGTTATGAGCAAGCTCTTTATCCTACGAAATCTTCGTAGAAGTTTTGGTCGAATGGTTGGTTGCATGTTACACTCCCTCTTGTTGATGCTTAGGATTTGAGTTATCTAATTAACTAAAATTTGAGGTGGGTTGGGCAAGCTAATTAAAATGCTAGGAGGCTAGATGGTGGAGTTAGGGAGCTCATGCTTATTTAATTTACTTAACCCTAAAGCCTTCTTGTGAGCCTTCATATGCATTTTCCTTGATCTATTTATTCGTGTAAGTCTTGCGAGTACCTTTGTACTCATGTTGCTTTGTTATACTAAGTTGCAGGTGAGCCGGAAGTGGTGTTTGGCCATTTCTACCCCACCGAACCCGGCGCGGGCGAGGAATAGGCCAATATGGTCAATGGTGTCCTTGAGCAAGACGCCATTAATATTAGCTATTGTTATATTTTCCGCTGCGAATCGTACTTGGGGTTATTATGTTAAACATTAAGCTTTATGGTTCTTATCTCGTCTATGCTATTGTGGGCCCGAGGCTTGTATCCTTTATTTGAACCTTAAATTTCAGATTCGGAACTTTTCCTTAAATTAATGTTGTAATGGTTAGTTGCTTAGCTTGTATTAAAATTTGCTCTTTGTGGATCATTGGTGATGTATGAGCTTGAGACGGTATGTGCATGTGCACGATCTTGGGCATATGTTGGAGCACATACCGGGACTACCGGATTTAATGTCATTTTCGGCGAAAGGTTGGGTTGGTCCTTAGTAGTTTAGATGTGGGTTAACCCGTAGCGCGCCATTTGTGCGAGTGCGTGTTAGCTCTCATCTTCATGATAAAGACCGACGGTTTCGCTTAAAATGGTATTAAATTGGGCGGTTCTCACAGCGGGTATCAGAGCCAAGGTTCCATGAAGTGAGCTTAAAAGTTGCTCAGAGGGGGTTGAGAGCGAAATAAAAATTGAATACTTGTATTAATATTTATTTTTCTAAAATTTGAACTTAAGGATTGATTGCTATTATTCCCTCTAATGCTTCACCTGTTAATTAAATATGCTTAATTTCTTATGTTTTATTGGATAGATGGCCACTTTGATCATGGCGACTCGCGCTTAGGAGACAATCAGGTTCTCGGCGATCCTCAACGAGATGTTGAGGAGCTCGCACTACTTTTTCCAGCCCGAGTACGAGGTTTATGCTCGTGGCTATGGTGTTGGTTTGGTGGACTACATGGCGAGCCTCCACCTTGAGCCAGCTGTGAAGTACAACTTCCGCGCCTGTGGTACCTCTGTGCAGATGGCCATTCAAGAGGTGGCACGTGAAGCCATCGCCCGTCTTCGCTACGAGCACCGTGAGCTTTGGGAGACTCCGTTCACCTACCTTCCGGTGCGGGGACCTGAGGATCCCATTGCTCATGTTGTCTCGCCTCCGATGGGGCCGTACACCTTGGAGACGTGCATGGCGGACACCATTTCCGCCTACGAGATGGCGCACCGGAGTTTGGTATGGGAGTTGGAGGAGACAAGGAGTCGTCTCGTCCGCCTCCAATACCAAGTGGAGCCTTCCCTTCGGTCGAAGAAGTTACCAAGGAAGATCATGGATGATTGGACGCGGAACACGCCGCATGAGGAAGTGCCTCCGTCGCACCGCTTTCCACATGTGGTGGGTACTTGGGCCGAGACGCGGGGAACATACAATCCCATTTCGATGGGGTTGCCCATGCGTCGGTTCCATATGGTGCCCGCCACCCGCGCAAATCTTTTGGGGTTCCCAGAGCCTTTTGACCCATGATTTGCTTATCGTCTAGTGAGAGGGAAAGTCGCCCATTAGTCCAAGTGCTAGTAGGAGGGACGTGGCACTTGGGGTAATGCGGTGGTAAGGCGGAATTAAGCGCTAGAACGCTAAGACGCGCTCATTTTGTGATGATTAAACTATTTTGGATGCTTGGTAACTGAAGTCAAGTTAATCTCATGATTATGGTTATGCCTCGATGTGTTATTAGTAGTTTATTTATGCGAGCTATTGTGTACCTTTTCATGCGTGCTTCCTTAAGAGTCAATTATGAGCCCTATATTAACATGCGGAAACGATGTGAGGTAACGACATAATGCACTCATATGTTGCATGCATGCACGCATACGCATATAACAATTATAAAGCATGTGGGTGACCGTTTTCCGTCTACCTTGCTATCTAAATCTGCCCTAGCGACCTTGAATGGTGATGTTCAAATCTTGGCAATCGTCACAATTATATATATTTTCTTTGATAAGTTATCGTTTGAGTTCCGATCTTGAGTCAAATCATTATCTACGCCTTATCATTCCATCGTTCTCCTTAAGATTATTACTTATCTCATTGGTCGCTAACTTATCTTAAACTCTTGCTAGGATGAATTTGCGTTCGGGAACCGGCGCGAACCGCGGGAACAGTTCGGGTGGGAATAATAACAACAACAACAACAATAACAACAACAACAACAACAACCTTCCCGAACCTCCTGTCCACCCCACTTTCGCGGATGTGCTTGCCCAACAAACTCAACTACTTGGGCAATTGGTCAATCATATTGGCAACTTGGGCAACATTGGAATTCAAGCTCCTAGGGAGGAGCCGCAAGTGAACAAGTTTGGGGATTTCTTCCGCACCAACCCTCCTATCTTCCGTGGCTCCAAGGATCCTCTCGACGTGGATTTTTGGCTTCATGTCATTGAAGAGAAGCTCAATCTCATCCAATGTGATGAGCATGATAAGGTCTTATTCGCCGCTCACCAACTCCATGATGCCCCGGGGGCTTGGTGGCGGAATTGGAAGGCTTCTCAACCCGCCAATCACTGTTTCACGTGGGAAGGATTCCGGACGGCTTTTCGCTCTTTCCATATTCCCAAGGGTATCATCGACATCAAGAAAAAGAAATTCCTCAACCTCACCCAAGGCCATCGGGATGTAATGGCTTATGTCAATGCCTTCAACACTCTATCTCAATATGCACCCGATGAAGTGTCCTCCGATGCCAAGAAGCGGGAGAGGTTCTATGACGGCCTCTCGGAAGAGCTACAAGACAAGCTATCCACCACCAAGTTTGATGATTTCAATGACTTGGTGAACATTGCTATCCGTGCCGAGCACAAGATGAAGAGACTCGAGGCCAAGCATAAGCGTCCCGCTCCTACCTCGGCGGGTGGTAGCTCATCTCGCCCACGTGTGGGGCCTCACCCTCTGAAAGCATCTAGGCCCCTAATTCGAGTTTTGGTAATTAATGACAATGGTTTGTGGATTAACAACTCCTTTTGAGAAAATGAGCATAGGTTGATCCACGGATGAATGAGAGTTATTTGTGAACGTGTGATCTTTGGAGACGATGAGCAAAAGCTTGGGCTCAAGGCAAAGGTATAAAATAGGGTCTTTTGAATTTTACCAGTCACAAGGTGTTTAGTGGATGATAAGTGACCGGATTTGTTGGATAGATAGCCGTACTATCAAGAGGGGTCATGTACTCGTGCTTGACGGGTCTCTAGTGCCATTTTGCTCAAAATATCTAAGTACATGCATGAGGGCTAACTACGCTTTGTCGGGTTTTGAAAAAGAACAAGTTTGAGAGCTGTCTGCTTAAGCGCGGACGGTCCGCCCCTTGGGCGCGGACGGTCCGCTTTCGTTACAGAGGGTTTAGTGGGAGTCTCTCGTGACTGGCGGACGGTCCGACTCTCTTGGGCGGACGGTCCGCCACTTTAACTCACTTTTATTCCAGAAAGGGTGTTCTCTGGTCTGTCTAAATGGTCTGATCCGCGGACGGTCCGCCGCTGGGGCGCGGACGGTCCGCAGGCTCTCTGATAACTTGATCTAGAAACATTGCTGTCACTGCCTGTTCTTCTAGGATGAACTGCGGACGGTCCGCTCCTTGGGGGCGGACAGTCCGCTGGCTAAATTCAGGTCTGTTCCAGAGACTGTCTTGTCTCTGGAGTTGTGGAACTCTTAACCGCGGACGGTCCGCCACTTGGGCGTGGACGGTCCGCCAGAGCTGTAACGGCTAGTTCTGACACGCATTTAATGCTCTCTGACTCTCTGGTTTATAACGGCGGACGGTCCGGTTTTTGAAACCGGACTGTCCACGATCTCGCAGAAAAGACTGTAACGGCTAGTTTTTGATGGGATGTCTATATATACCCAATGCTCGGCCTTTGGGTCTCTCTCTTGGCCATTTGGACTGCATTCTTGACCCTCTAGAGCTAAGACATCCCTCTCTCTCACACACTTGCTAAGGATTTGCATTTTTGAGAGTGAGAGTGCTTCCTAGTGCATTGCATTTAGAGTTTGAGCTTTGTGGCACTAGGGAATCTTCAAGCAAGGATCATTGGCTTGTTACTCTTGGGAGTTGCCGCTCCCTAGACGGCTTGGAGAAGGTGATTTCGTGGAGCTTCTTGAAGGAGATTGTTGAGAAGCCCCGATTTCGGTTGTGAGAGGTTTTGTGCTCACCTCACCGGAGTGGTGAAGAGCAACTTTAGTGAAATCGAGGTGTGGGCGGTTCCTTGTTTCTAGCCAGCTCAAGATCAAGAGGTTCTTGATAGAGGAGCGGTTGATTCTTGGAATCCACCTCAACGTGGATTAGGGGTGACCGGCAAGTCATCGACACCACGGGATAAATTTGTGTGTCAAGCTTGGTTATCTCTCTTGCTCACTTTAATTGTTGTATTTATTTTGAGAAATTTACTTTACTAGAGCTTGAATTGTATCTTGTCACCCTAGGTTGCAAACCTCTCTAGAGATAGTAGTAGCTTGACATAGGATTCTCTTTTGATACTAATTAAATTTCTCTAGTGTTGTTGGTTTTAGTTTTAAACCGCCTATTCACCCCCCTCTAGTCGGTGTTCTTGATCCTACACCCTCCCCCACCTCGTGCGCCGGGTGCGCAACCGCCGCGCCCGATGTGGGTTGTACGTCATCCTCAACCACCTCAAGGACAACCCCCAAGGGCGGCCAATGCCTTTTGGAACAACCCAAGCGGCGCTACAAGGGGTCCGTGCTACAATTGTGGTGGCACGGGCCACATCTCCAAATATTGTCCTTCCCCAAGGCAAGGCGGCACCTCCAATGCACCAAGACCTAACAACCCTCCACCGCAAGCCCCACGCCAAGGAGCCAAGCCATCGCAAGCTCCTAAGTGTGGCCGTCTCAACTACACCACCACGGAAGAGGTTCCGGATGATGCCGAAGTGCTCATGGGTACGCTTCTCATAAACTCCCATCCCGCCCTCATTCTTTTCGATTCCGGAGCAACCCTTTCTTTCATTAACAAGAAGTTCATGATGCATAGCAAACTCCAAATGCAAACCCTACCACAACCTTACCACATAGAATCACCGGGTGGGGAAATCATCTCTAAGCACTTTGTAGATAAAGTCCCAATTCTTATTGAGGGAGCCACCTTTCGAGCAAAACTTCTCATCCTAGATAAGCTAGGCTTAGATGTAATTCTTGGGATGAATTGGTTGGGAAAACATGATGGGGTTATCAAATGTGGGCCACGCACCATCGATCTCTTGCACCCCTCCGGGGATAGGGTTCTTCTCTCTCTCACCACAAAGAAAGCTTGTCTCTATTCTTTGACGGGTACCGAAACCACGGCGTTGGAAGATATTCCCGTGGTTTGCGAGTATCCGGATGTCTTTCCGGAAGAATTACCGGGCATGCCTCCCGACCGTGAGGTGGAGTTCGTTATTGAATTAATGCCCGGACGGCTCCCATTTCCAAGCGTCCCTACCGTATGCCTCCTAATGAGTTAAAAGAATTGAAAGAGCAACTCAAGGTCCTCTTGGATAAGGATTTTATTCGTCCGAGCTCCTCTCCTTGGGGATGCCCGGCTCTCTTTGTGAAGAAGAAGGATGATAGTCTACGGATGTGCGTTGACTACCGTCCGTTGAATGAGGTCACCGTCAAAAATAAGTACCCCCTTCCCCGAATCGACATCTTATTTGACCAATTATCGGGAGCTTGCTATTTCTCCAAGATTGATCTAAGGTTGGGTTATCATCAAATTAAAATTCATCAAGAAGATATTCCAAAAACGGCTTTCTCTACTAGATATGGCCTCTATGAATACACCGTCATGTCCTTTGGCCTCACCAACGCCCCGGCGTATTTCATGTACTTGATGAATAGTATCTTCATGGAGGAACTCGATATCTTTGTGGTTATCTTTATTGATGACATACTTATCAATTCGAAGACTCGGGATGATCATGCTCACCATATCCATATTGTGTTACAAAAACTTCGGAAGCATCGTCTTTATGCCAAGTTCAGCAAGTGCGAGTTTTGGCTCGAGAAAGTATCCTTTCTTGGTCACATTCTCTCCAAGGATGGCATCGCCGTCGATCCTAGCAAGGTGCAAGATGTTCTTGATTGGAAGCAACCTCGAAGCATCACCGATATTCGGAGTTTTCTTGGGCTTGCGGGATATTATCGCCAGTTCATAGAAAATTTCTCAAAAATTGCCAAGCCTATGACCGAATTGTTGAAAAATGGGGTCAAGTTCGAATGGTCTCAAGCTTGCGAAGAAGCCTTTCAAACTCTTAAAGATCGTCTTACTACCGCTCCCGTTCTAGCTCAACCAAATATTCAAAGAACTTCGATGTCTATTGTGACGCCTCTCGCGTCGGTCTTGGTTGTGTTCTTATGCAAGAAGGCCAAGTGGTGGCCTATGCCTCTCGTCAACTCAAGCGACATGAAGAGAATTATCCAACGCATGATTTGGAGCTTGCGGCCGTTGTTCATGCTCTAAAGATATGGCGTCACTATCTTCTTGGTAATCATTGCAATATCTACACCGATCACAAGAGCCTTAAATATATCTTCACCCAATCCGATCTCAACATGAGGCAACGTCGATGGCTTGAATTAATCAAAGATTATGATCTTGAAGTTCACTATCATCCCGGCAAGGCGAATGTTGTTGCCGATGCACTAAGCCACAAGGCCCAATGCAATTGTTTGACCATGGGACCTCCTCTTCATACTCTTTGTGATGAATTCCGGAAACTGGAAATGGGAATGGTCATGGAAGGTCATCTTGGTGCTCTTATAATCAAGTCCAATCTCTATGATCAAATTAAGGAAGCTCAAAAGAATAACAAAGGTATGGCCCGAATTTGTACCTTAATGAAGGAGGGTAAAGCTCAATGTTTTTCTTGTGATGATCAAGGGGTCCTATTCTTTGGGAAACGTATTGTCGTGCCTAAGGATCACAACTTGAGGCGCTTAATTCTTGATGAAGCCCATAATTCTCAATTCTCTATTCATCCGGGTAGCACTAAAATGTTTCAAGATCTTAAGCAAAGGTTTTGGTGGACTCGCATGAAGTGGGAAATCGCTCGATATGTCGCCGAGTGCGATGTTTGCCAAAGGGTTAAGGCCGTGCATCTCAAACCGGCCGGTACTCTTCAACCTTTGCCTATTCCATCAAGGAAGTGGGAAAATATTGGAATGGACTTTATCACCGGGTTGCCGAAGACTATTCATGGGTATGATTCCATTTGGGTAATTGCTGACCGTTTAACCAAATCGGCTCATTTTCTTCCGGTCAAGACTACCTATCGAGCCAAGCAATATGCGGAGTTGTATCTTACTCGCATTGTATGTCTTCATGGTGTTCCTAAAACAATTGTCTCCGATCGTGGTCCTCAATTTGTTGCCTACTTTTGGAGAAGTCTTCATGAAGCCATGGGAACCGACCTTACCTATAGTACTGCTTACCACCCTCAAACCGATGGCCAAACCGAGAGAGTGAATCAAATCCTTGAAAATATGTTACGGGCTTGTGTTCTAGTGTATGAGAAGAAGTGGGCCACTTGTTTGCCATTTGCGGAATTTTCTTATAATAATAGCTATCAAGCAAGTATCAAGATGTCTCCTTTTGAAGCTCTTTATGGACGGCGTTGTAGAATGCCTATCAATTGGTCCGAATCCGGGGAAAGGCCTTTCCTTGGCCCGGATTTGGTGAAAGATGCCGAAGACCAAGTTAAGATCATTCGTGAAAATCTTCGCATTGCTCAATCCCGTCAAAAGCTATATGCCGATTGTCACCGCCGTGAACTCCATTTCAAGGTCGGTGATTACGTTTATCTTAAAGTCTCTCCTTTCAAGGGTACTCGTCGCTTCCGGGTTAAGGGTAAATTGGCACCTCGTTTTGTCGGACCTTTTGTCACACCCGATTTATAAGAACATAAATCGAGCAATCATATATGCGCCAGGATCAAGTCACGCATATATACAACAGATCATCAAGATATCACAACACGTGTCACGAATAATATTAATATAAACCGTAAATAAATCAATAAATGAATTATTTTATTACAACCGAATCAAGAATCGGTTCAAGAGTTGCGGAAGCGTAAAAGAGATACATGAAGAGCTGGGCGCCACAGGGACGTCGACTGGGAGACAAACGCCTAGAAGTCGTCGAAGCCGCTGACGTAATCTTCCACGTTGCCGGGCACTGAGCAGCAGTCGAAGATGTCCGAAAATAGAACAGAAGAGTAGAGAGGCAAGTGTGAGTACAAACTCGTACTCAACAAGTATAACACGAGCATGAGGCTCTAAGGTTAGCTGACTCAACTGCATTAGCTTTTAATCTTGGCAAATTTTATTAATGCTAATTGCTACAAGTGGATGAGTTACCATAACCTAAATTGCATAAGAAATTAATCGGTATTAATTAAGATCTACTGAGAACCACCCAAACCAAACCACCCGGGGAATCGCCCTCGTCAAAGGTTGATAACCCCACTAATCAGACGGAGGATCTGGGCCGCTCATGACTGTGAGCACAGCTGATATATCAGTTTTACACTCTCGAGAGGTTGCACAACTTTACCCACAAGTCGTGAGCTACGCTAGTTGTTCATCACACTTCCTTAGGTGAGATGGCTAGCAAGCACACTATGAGACCGTTACAAAGGATCACATTGGTAAGGTGTAACCGCTAAGGATTCTGGATCAGCGACGATGGGGCCCACCTCCGGGGGTACAAGACACACAGCACAGACCAAGCCGGAGGAGCAGGGACCATTGAAGCTTACCACCCCTCTTGCCCACGCAGGTAAGTTACTCCCGAACCAAAATGACCTAATTAATGAGTCAAGACCGTCCCATTCCAGTCTTGTGGTTGCGCGGTTGTCCCAGGTTGTCGCTCTATGAACCGGTCCTTATGGAGAGTGGCCAACCAAGCACTAAGCACCGTGCTGGCCCCCTAAACCATGTTTCTAACAAAACATCTTTTAAGGACGCACAAACCACTCAAGCACACAGCACAGAGGGTCGGCTCCAGAATTAAGTTGCATAAGACCATTAATCAAATTAATTAAAAAGGACCAAGATATGTTGTAGCGCAGCAACCTAGCACAACTAACCAAAATGCAACCCAAAGGATATATATATAGGATATAAAGGTGGCTAGGAAATCCTTATAGGCATACAGAATTAAAATGCAGTATGAAATTGTATTTACAAGTGATAGGAGGTTCATGTTATACTTGCCTTCCTCGTACTCTCCCGGCTGCTGCTCAAACTGCTCGGAAGACGGCTGCTCCTGGTACTGCTCCAAAGGCTCCGCGTCTACTCACGATCATCAAACATAGCCCACACATACACACATGCATAGCAAGAACAAACTATAAGAAAACAGTACACCAATACAATAGAACAGCACATGAAACTAGCCTAGAACTAATCTACGCGTTACAACGATCGCGTGCATATAAAGAACACCTAAAACGGAGCTAAAACGTGAAAACTGCGCTTAAAACAGGATCCAGGGACCTAATTGTAAGAAAAACAGGACTTCCAGGGCTTCTGGACAAAAACCGAGGACTTAAACGAAATTAAACCCTAGATCTAGGGGCTAGCGCGGAAAAACTCAAGAGATGGACTGCGGGTTCAAATCCAGAAAAGCCAGGGGCCTAAAAGCATAAAACAGGACCTATCCGTAATTATCTTTGAACTTCACCGGAGCGCGGGTTGATTCCCAGAAAACCCGAGGACTCTTTAGCAAAAGAACAGCCCGAACCGGTATCTCCTGTTCTGGGCCCTCGGATCTTGATCGTGCGGCTGGGATTAGATCCACTGAGTGAAGGGGTACGCGTGCATCCCGTCCGTTGGATCCAGATCGGATGGTCGGGAACGGATCTAGGTTTACAACTCGCGCGATCCACCGGATTTGAATTGGACGGCGGAGATTTAAAATCCCGGCGAACCGGCACGCGCTGCTTGGGTCCCTTGGATCTGAATCGCACGGCTCAGAGCTACCCCGGCACGATCTAATCCTGGGCGTGGGCTCTAGATCGGATGGTTGGGGGCTCTCGGGCGCTCGGGCGGCGGCGCTGGTCGCCGGAGCTTGTCTCCGCGGCGGCGCTTCGCCGGTGATGACCAAACTTGGCCGTCCGGGCTTCGTTTGGGTCGGGATCAAGCCGTGGAGATTGCTGGCGGTACGGGTAATCCACCTGGGCTATCAACGTGGCGGATCGGGGCTCGGGTGGGCGATCCCCGCGGCGAGGGCGGCTCGGGGCGGCGAACACGCCGGTGTGCGTGCGTTCCAGGGGCTAGGAGGGATTCCAGGCTTCGGCATCTAGTGTATACGATGCGGGGGAACGTGTAGTGCTCACCAGGGGCCTGGGGTAGCCGGTGTTGTAGCCGAGGGTGGCCGGCGACGGGCTTCCGCGGCGGAGGGGATCGGGTGCTCACGGAGAGGGGTGCTGCCAGGACTCTCCTAGCTCCGGGTCACCGTAGTCCGTCGCGTGGGAGTCCTGTGGAGGTGTAGCGGGGATCAGCGCGGCCAAAGACCCAACGACTACGAGCAATTGGGGAGACGGAGCAAATCACCGGCGGTGACGTCGAGGCCTGATTCCGGCGATGCTGAGGTCCAGAGCTCCAACGCACGGCTCGGTAAGCTAGCGGGGATCAGCGCGGAGCTACTGCGGGTGACGTGGTGCTCTGGGGTGCAGCGAGGTGACCTACCGACGGTGAGGCCGAGGGGAGGTGGCGCGGAGGAGCGGGGGAAGGGCAACGCTAGGGTTCTGGGTGGCGGCGGGGTTAGGGCACGGTGGGTGGGGGTCGCAGGGCCACTTAAGGGCGGACGTCGAGGCCTCGGCGTGCGGGCCCAGAGGGGAAAACCGCCGGCGGATTCGGAGGCCGTTGAGCGCCGGAGGAAACAGAGGAAGGAGAGAAAGAAGGGGAGGACCGGCGCTGACGCGTGGGTCCCGATCGCCAGAGGGAGACGGGGGAGAGCGGGAGAGGACGAGCGCGCTCGGGCTGAGGGGGGAAAGGTGGGCCGGGGCGCGGCCCACGCGAGAGAAGGAGAGGGAGGGAGGGTGGAGCTCGGGTTTGGCCCACGCGGGAAGGAGGGGAAAGAGGAGAGAGGGGGAAAGAGATGGGCCGAGAGAAGGGCCGGCCCAAGGGCTTTGGTTGTTTTCCTTCTTTTCCTTTTCTTTTTCTATCCTCAAACATTCAAACAAAACCATTCGAATTCAAATGCAATTTGAATTCAAACCTATGAACTCAACACAAATAAAATAATGCTGCGGCATGAATGCACAAACAATTTAATCCTATGATAAATTTTATTTCCTTGTGTTATAAATTACTTTAAATACGAGATAATTTAGAGAAAACTCTGGAAAATTTATTCAAGCCCAAATAATTTAATTAAAATTTGAGGAAATTACCTTAGGGTGTTACAAACCTACCCCCCTTACAGGAATCTCGTCCCGAGATTCGGATAGGCTAGCTAGCAAAGAGATCGGGGTATGTCTTCCTCAGCTCGTCTTCTTGCTCCCAAGTAGCCTCATCCTCTGTATGATGACTCCACTGAACACGGCACATCTTGATCTTCTTGTTTCGAGTGACTCTCTCAGATGTCCCCAAAATCTTCACCGGATGCTCAATATAGGTCAGATCTTCCTGCACCTCCAACCCTTCTATCGGTGCTTGCTCTTCTGGCACTCTCAAGCACTTTTTCAGCTGAGACACGTGGAACACATCGTGCACTCCTGAGAGATTGAGTGGCAACTCCAGACGATATGCCACCTCACCTTTCCGTTCCAGCACCTTGAACGGACCAATGTATCGAGGAGCTAACTTCCCTCGTACATTAAACCTGCGGATTCCTCTCATCGGCGAGACCTTCAGATATACATGATCACCCACTGCAAAGGTCAAATCTCGGCGACGAACATCCGCATAGCTCTTCTGACGAGTCTGAGCGACCCTCAGATTTTCTCGCACCTGCTGTACCAGCTGTTCGGCCTCCTCAACAATATCCGGACCAAACACCTGCCTCTCACCAATCTGATCCCAATACAGCGGAGTCCTGCATTTTCGACCATACAGAGCCTCAAACGGGGACTTCTTCAGACTGGCCTGATAACTGTTGTTATAAGAAAACTCTGCATACGGCAGGCATTTATCCCAGCTGGTACCATACTGAATAGCACAGGCTCGAAGCATATCCTCCAACACTTGGTTGGTCCTCTCTGTCTGCCCATCTGTCTGAGGATGATAAGCAGTACTGAAGCGCAGCTTCGTATCCAACGAATCATGCAACTGCTCCCAGAACCGTGAAGTGAACTGAGATCCTCGGTCAGATATAATCTTCTTAGGAACACCATGCAGACAGACAATCCTGGAGATGTACAACTCTGCGAGTCTAGCACCAGAATAAGTAGTGTTTACCGGAATGAAGTGAGCAACCTTCGTCTTCCGATCCACTACTACCCATATGGAGTTGTACCCTTTCTGAGTACGAGGCAAGCCAACGATGAAGTCCATAGTGATTTCCTCCCATTTCCACTCTGGAATCTTCAACGGCTGCAATAACCCTGCTGGCCTCTGATGCTCTGCCTTGACACGCTGACAAGTGTCACAGATAGCCACGTACTCCGCAACGGAACGCTTCATTCCAGACCACCAGAATCGTTCCTTCAGGTCGTAATACATCTTCGTGCTGCCTGGATGGATAGAATATGCTGTATCATGAGCCTCACTCAGAATCAACTTCCTGAGATCTGCTACGTCCGGCACACATATACGACCCTTGTACCACAGGGTACCCTGATCATCCTCCCTGAAATGAGGAGCCTTGCCAATCTTGAGCAACTCACGAATCTCCTGCAGCTTCTGATCTTCCTTCTGGTGCTGCCTGATCTCTGCCTCTAGAGTGGGTTCTGCCTCGAATGATGTACCTGAGGTATGATGCAAGAAACCCAGACTCAACTGCTCAAACTCCTCGCATAACTCCTGAGGCATCTGGAAAGCCACGGCCATGTTAACATAGCTCTTCCTGCTCAGAGCATCTGCTACAACATTGGCCTTGCCCGGATGATAGTGAATCTCCAAGTCATAATCCTTGACCAACTCTAGCCATCTTCTCTGTCGCATGTTCAGCTCACTCTGGGTGAAAATATACTTGAGGCTCTTGTGATCGGTGTAAATATCACACCTCTGCCCAAACAAGTAATGCCTCCATATCTTCAGAGCATGCACAACTGCGGCTAACTCCAGATCATGAGTGGGATAATTCAGCTCGTGCCGGCGCAACTGCCGCGAGGCATAAGCTATAACTCTGCCTTCCTGCATCAAGACGCAACCAAGACCATCCCTCGAAGCATCACAATACACTGTGAACCTCTTGCTCTGGTCTGGCAGAGTAAGGACTGGCGCCGTAGTCAACTTCTTCTTCAACTCCTCGAAGGCACTCTGATGCTCATCAGTCCAAGAAAAGCCCACATCCTTCTCCAGCAAGGAAGTCAAAGGCTTCGCAATCCTGGAGAAATTCTCGATGAACCTCCGATAATAGCCTGCTAAGCCCAGAAAAGAGCGGACTTCCTTCACCGTCTGTGGTACAACCCAGTCAAGCACATCCTTCACCTTTCCGGGGTCCACAGCAATACCTCCCTTGGAGATAACATGACCGAGGAATGGAACCTCGTCAATCCAGAACTCGCACTTGCTGAGCTTGGCATACAGCTGGTGCTCTCTGAGCCTCTGCAACACAAGCCTCAGATGCTTCTCATGCTCCGCCTCTGACTTGGAATATATCAGGATATCATCAATAAATATCACCACAAAGGTGTCCAGATAATCCATGAAAACCTTGTTCATCAGATGCATGAAGAAAGCCGGAGCATTAGTCAAGCCGAAGGACATGACCGTATACTCGTATAACCCATACTTGCAGGTGAATGCCGTCTTCTGAATATCCTCAGGACGAATCTTCAGCTGATGATAACCCGAACGCAGATCAATCTTCGAGAATACACAAGCACCCTGAAGTTGATCAAAGAGATCCTCAATACGGGCAATGGATGCTTGTTCTTGATAGTGACTGCATTCAGATCCCGGTAATCGACGCACATCCTCTTCGCACCATCCTTCTTCTCTACAAGCAATACAGGAAAAGCCCAAGGAGAGAAACTGCGACGGATATAACCCTTAGCTAGCAACTCGTCGACAGTCTTCTTAACCTCCTCATGCTCGACAGGAGCCATACGATAGGGCCGCTTAGCAATAGGAGCTGTGCCAGGCAAGAGATCAATAGAAAACTCAATGTCGCGATCAGGCGGCATACCTGGCAAATCATCCGGAAAGACATCCGGGAATTCAGACACCACGCGAATGCCATCCGTGGGTCTAGCCTCCATCTGATGAAGAAATCCAGAAGGCTCTGTGGCACCAACAGTGACCTCCTGACCATCCGGTGCTGACAGAAGAACAGTCCTCTGAGCACAATCTATCCGGACTCCCCACTTAGCAAGAGTCTCCATCCCGAGGATCACATCAATACCCTTGGTGTCTAGCACCATCAGATTCGCACTGAAATCTACCCCCCTTATGGCCACACTGACTCTGGGACAGAAGACATGAGACCTCAACTGTCCTCCCGGTGAAGATACTAGCATGCACCTCTTTAATGTGCTAGTAGGAATACCATGATGCTCAACAAAAGACTGGGTGATGAAAGAATGCGTAGCACCAGTATCAAAAAGCACTGTAGCAGGATGGGCATTAACCATGAACGTACCAATAACCACGTTGGGAGCCTCGGCCGCTGACTCGGCCGTCACGTGGTTCACCCTGCCCTGAGCTGGGGCCTTGGGCGGTGCTGCACGCCCCTGCTGTCCTGCCTGCGCCTTCCGAGGGCAGACGTTGGCGTAATGCCCTGGCTCGCCGCAGTGGAAGCACACTCGAGGAAGTGCAGCGGCCTGCTGCCCAGGAGGAGGAGTGGGTGCTCCCTGCCTCTGAGCTGGTGGAGCCGGAGGCGCCGGAAGCCTCTGATCCGGTCCCGCCTGCTGCTGCTGCTGAGGACAAGGCGGAAACTGCTGTCGCTGCTGGTACTGCTGGGGAGGCCTCTGCTGCTGCTGCTGTGGAGGGTACTGGTAGCGGGGACGGGTGTTGCTGCCCGAAGAGGATGGAGCCATCTTCCTCTTCTTGTCCTCAATCTCCCGGCGCTTACGCTCGGTGTTGAGGGCCGCATCAACCAGCTGGTTGAAGTTGTCGAAGCGGTGGTTCAGCAGCGCATACTGGATGTGATCATCCAGCCCCTCCTTGAAGTACTCCTGCTTATCGCTATCACGAGCGACGTCAGCAGGGGCGTAGCGGGCAAGCTGAAGGAAACGGTCACGGTACTCCGTCACCGTCATCGATCCCTGAAATGACAACACAGATAACAAGGATAGAAATCGCTCAATGTGTCAGGCTTACGAAAGAAATCAAGGATGGATCAAGCTCAAAAGGAATGGTAGGGAATTCCGTTAAAATTTTTTTACCTGCTTAAGGGCACGGAACTCCTTCTGCTTCATCTTCATTATGCCCTCAGGAATGTGATGGTTCCTGAAACGCTCACGGAATTGGTCCCACGTGAGGGCATCACGATCCCGAGCTGGGTAGGACTCCCACCAGTCAAGAGCGGAGCCTCGCAGCTGCCCTGCGGCGTACAGAACCCGCTCCCGGTCGTCGCACTGCGCAACAACCAACTGGCGCTCCACCGAACGAAGCCAGTCGTCCGCCTGAAGTGGGTCCGTGGCGTGAGAGAAGGTCGGCGGGTGACCTCTCAGGAAGTCCGCACGCCTGTCACGGGGCTGAGGCGGCGGAGGAGGCGGTGGCTGAGCATGGATCTGCTGCAAAGCCTGAACGGTGTTGTTCAGGGTCGCCATCATCTGCATCTGGAGCTGGAAGAACTGCTCCGGGGTCAGTGGTGGCGGCATCGGTAGCGGCTGACCAGTACTCTGGTTGTTCTGCTCCTGCTGGTCAGAACCGGAACCGGTGCGCCTGGTGTTCACCATCTGATTGCAACAAACGAAATTTATGAGAACAAGATATCGTGCAGCTGCGGAAATGAAACTTCGGAAAGAGATGTCAGAAAGAAAGGAATATAGTTTTTTTTTTACCCCCAACGTTCTAACTCAATTTTATTATTTAGTCCAAGTTGGGTTAGGTCGATTTGCATGAACAAGTTTAACTACTAGCCTATGCAATCAACCAAAAATCCAAATCAAGCATTTGCACAATAACAAACATTCAACATTCACAACTTAGTCGAGTTTTTCACACTACTCGACTAACACACTCGTTCTAGCGTATTTCCATCGGGACATCTTAAACTTATAACTTATAGGATTAGGCGACTCAGGCCAACGTCTACGGAAAATTCAAGCTACTTCTCAGAAAAGATGGGGGAGATAGCAAATCTAGGGCTTAAGACTCAAGGAATAGAAGCAGAAAAATGATGGTTGAAGATTTGTGGAGGCAAGCAAGAGAACCGAAGTCCTAAACTCGACCAATTCTACCTAGGCTTCGTCCTACAGTCGACACGGCTCTGATACCAATCTGTCACACCCGATTTATAAGAACATAAATCGAGCAATCATATATGCGCCAGGATCAAGTCACGCATATATACAACAGATCATCAAGATATCACAACACGTGTCACGAATAATATTAATATAAACCGTAAATAAATCAATAAATAAATTATTTTATTACAACCGAATCAAGAATCGGTTCAAGAGTTGCGGAAGCGTAAAAGAGATACATGAAGAGCTGGGCGCCACAGGGACGTCGACTGGGAGACAAACGCCTAGAAGTCGTCGAAGCCGCTGACGTAATCTTCCACGTTGCCGGGCACTGAGCAGCAGTCGAAGATGTCCGAAAATAGAACAGAAGAGTAGAGAGGCAAGTGTGAGTACAAACTCGTACTCAACAAGTATAACACGAGCATGAGGCTCTAAGGTTAGCTGACTCAACTGCATTAGCTTTTAATCTTGGCAAATTTTATTAATGCTAATTGCTACAAGTGGATGAGTTACCATAACCTAAATTGCATAAGAAATTAATCGGTATTAATTAAGATCTACTGAGAACCACCCAAACCAAACCACCCGGGGAATCGCCCTCGTCAAAGGTTGATAACCCCACTAATCAGACGGAGGATCTGGGCCGCTCATGACTGTGAGCACAGCTGATATATCAGTTTTACACTCTCGAGAGGTTGCACAACTTTACCCACAAGTCGTGAGCTACGCTAGTTGTTCATCACACTTCCTTAGGTGAGATGGCTAGCAAGCACACTATGAGACCGTTACAAAGGA